>NC_089322.1:820000-1060000 GCF_036669915.1 Pocillopora verrucosa | reverse complement strand
TTTCTTATATATTTCTGACGGTTTTAGATTTACCTGCTTGATTTATATCGGTTACGCTTCATGTTGACAAGTCCCTCAAAATGGCGGCCAAACTTGGAGATTGCCGAAAATTAGGTAAGTTCACGGAGTTATAAAGTTCTCGTAAAGGTCGGGCCGCAAAGTTTTTTTCTGTAGTTATCTTTTCTATGGCACCTACTTCCTAGCTATGTTAGTTGGATCAGTTAAGAACGCCTCACTTTTTCAAAAATTTACCTTGAATTTGATCGGTTTTGGCGTGTTTGATTTAGGCGAACCGATAAGGTGTCATTCAAGTCTTCCTGTTTCCTTGATTGACACGTGATGTTTACGAAAGTCGCCTCGATAGATACGATAGAGTTAATATACATGGCTGTGGTATTTGTCTTTTGCTGAGTTCCGTAGTTTTTTGTAAATTGTCCTCCAAAGTTGTATGAAATTAAAGTCTTGAAAAGTGTCACGACAAGCCTTCGCTCGAGTGAAATTTAATTTCCGTAAAACTCTGAAAAATAAAGAGATCCGATCAAACTGATTGTGGTTTTAGTATAGGTATATGAATGTCTTACAACACACGAGAAACGAGCGAAATCCGTGTCTCAAGCAAAATCGACCGGACCGCTCTTACAGAGACACTCTCTTAAATTTTTGTTAGTGTGTTTAAAAGTGGCTCACTTGTTAAGGAAAATATGGTAATGCATATTAGGGTTTACAAGAAGGCAACCTAAAGTATACTTGTTATAGTTCAAACAGGAAGATGGATAAAACTTTACCCCTCTAGTTACATCTGGTGTTTTTGCTTTTATGTGACATGTTTCGAATATTTTATATGTGCGAAAATTTTATTTAGCTCACACTCACGTATTTACAACGACATTTATAGTTACATGTAATTTACTCTAAAGTTATGCCAGTGGAATAGATTATGATTTAAGAACAATATAAGCGACGGGCCAATTTTAGCTAAAAACACATCGACAGAGCCGGTAGCTTTGTAAACAGTAAACAGCGATTTGTTTATTTAGCACTCGAGAAAAATAAACTCAAAAAATTTATCTTAAACGATGGTTTTTTCACTTAACAATGAAGGTAGGGTAATTATAAAGTTAAAATTGATATATTTAAATGAATCAACACAGAAGTAGAGACCAAACACGTCGAGTTTTGTCCCAATAGCGTGTGATTTGCAATAGGAGTACAGCAAAGAAAATGACCGAACTCCGTGAAAATGCACACTGTATATTTTGGTCTGGCGCGCTCGCCTTTCACGGGCCAAAAATAAGATTTTTACATGATAAACATGAAGAATTTCTCGTTGAAAAGAGCCCTTTTATTTTATATACATTTGTATACCCCCGATGTTATGGTCGTCTGAAATATGACAAAATTCAGCGTACAAACGGAATACAATTACGCGGGTGATTACAAAAGAAAAAAAGTTTAGTTGGAGATGAAATATAGTTGGAAAGCTATTCCAAGGGATGAAAAACAACGTATGAAAAATGAATACAAGATAATTTTCCGTTGTCTTGTACGAGTGTTGTAAAAATGCACTGAAAGCCCGATAGAAATTATGCAAATTAGGTACGTTTTGGCCGATTTCGAACTTTCGTATTTTTTGCTAAAATAAAAACTTGCTGGAACTTTTGAATATTATTTTTGAAAACAGTTCACTAAAAGGGTACTTTGGAGCAAATAAAAAAATTTAAATTTTTGCTTTAGTTGCCGGATTCTTGAAAATTAGTGACAACCTCTCTTAAGAAGAGTACTTATGGTATTCGTTTTAATTCTTTCCAAGTAGCGAAACGATTTGAATATGCTTTTCTTTAGATACAACGAGAAGTCAAGTATTTTTCCTTGGAAAAGAACTTTATTGGAGTTAAATTTATTGCAAGTATTCTTGAGGTGAGGAAAGATACTGAAGAAATATGTAGCATATTGTAATCTAAAGACGAGAAAATTGGGTTATATATTATTGATGTGATTTCTTTAGCTTTGTATCTCCCTCTGGTGATTTCACTGGACATCAACGCTTTTAACTGCAAAAATATTAAGTGCAGAATTGGCGGGAGTTATTTACAAGATAAAAGCTTACTGTTATTATTTTTTAGAAACTTTCTGAAGTTGTCACGGTGAGAGCGGAAAATGAAACTTTGAAAGAACTGTATCGCTATTGAGAAGATGACCAAAAACAAATGTGTATCATATTGAACGAGGGATATATCGAGTTGATCACTTGAAGAGAAATTGCATTGGTACAATATAACTCGCGGTGTGAATTCATCCTTATCGATTCAGTTATGGCAGTGTAACATAACAGTGTAAAAGGGGTTTTGCGGATTGCGAGTGTTTTGCACTGAAAGAGAAAGAGTTGAATTTAAATCACAGAATTAATTAATCGCCATGGAGAAACATGTAAACAAGTAATAATCATAAAAAGAATAAAAAAGAAAAACAAACAAACAAACAAAAAAACAAGCGCAATAACTTTCTTAAAGAAAAACAGCAATTTTAATCACGAAACTGGGCATTTGATAAGGTTAGATCTTTTACACTCGTGAATATGTTACCTTCATTTTTTCATCGAAATCGTTGTAAATCAAAATATTATTCTTGATATTTTCAGGTATGTAGAATTAACAAATGACATCGTCTGGAGAACAGAAGGATTAAGAGGATAACAGTTTAACAGGTATAAATCAATTTTCATTCTGCAACTGATTAGAGCTCATGTTATTTATAATGAAAGATCGCAATTTTATTTTTCTTACGGCTGATAACAATCAAATTTAATTTCAGTCGAATTTTCCCGGTTTATTGTTATCAGATGTGTACATATTTCAATGGTTTCTCATATTTGACTCGTGGTTTAATAATCTGCACGCGATGCAATTTCCTAAAGCCTTAAACTCCTAGAAGTGATATAACTTGTACCTTATCGCTGTAATATCAATACATTATTCAGCAAACAAGTAATCAGAATACTCCAAGTTTTATCAGGTAGAATTCGTTACCTTTGAACTAACACCAAATTTCTGTATCTACTTTGAAATGAAACATTAAGCAGCTAGAGGGGAGACTTAACAATTAGATTACGAGAGTTAAAGGTTTAAATGTGTGTGATAATTATGCGGCAGAAGCGCGTGATGAGCATTTGACAAAGCTAGATAACACGCTGCATATAATTATAGCTCTAAACAATATCAAAAGTAGCAAGTATCTCTCGAAAACAGACGAAGTTTGAAACAAAGCTCGAGATTAAAAAAAAATTAAAATTCACAATCCCTACGTTTCTTTTGATATCGTGAAATTCGCGATATATGGTAAGAATAACGGTAATAGGGTTGTCGGTGAAATACCAGAATTTTTTCTGTTTCCAAAACGTGACATCTCCACCGAACGCTGTAAATGTACCATTTATATCTTCACATATAAAGGTATCAAGGTCGTCATCAGAACTGAATTTATCAATATGACAGTTTTACTTTCCATGTGGGCTGTTTTTTTTGTTTTTGTTTTTGTTTTTGTTTTTGTTGGAGCTGAGTTTCGGTGTAACAGATCTCTGTATTCGATGCTCCTATTTGAAATATTGTATTTGATTCAAATTTTCGATCAAAATCTTTTGAATAAAAAGGATGATACATGTCGGCCTATGGATACGAATTTATCTGCTTGAATTGAATTATCTGTTTGAAGGAGTAAAAGATGTCATGAACACTCGATGGTAAAATTCGTATCGACGCGCGTTTATCTAATACCTCATACATGTGTGTGCATTACTGAACAAGTGTGAGCCTAAGAAGGCTGTTCATCGGCCAATTTCCCTCACTACATTTTAAGCCGGGACCGAGACGAAGGCTTTGTCAGCAACGGATCAAAGGATGAATCACACGATAACAAAATATACCCATGCACCATGGAGTTACCAAATGTGTCTGCGAGTTTCGTTGTGAGGTTTCTTTTGCTTTGTTTTCATTTGGGAGGAATCTGTGACCTGTGTTTTAGCCAAAAATATTAGAAAAGCTTTTATTCGTAGGACAAAAATATACTGTTTAGTTACAATATTATACGAGGTATTCAACAGGCTGCAAGCATTTCTTTTTTTCATTCTGTGGGGAATCAAAGTTGGAATCGAAAGAAAACACATTTTGCACTCTTGGGTAACCGATCAGAACACAGCTTTCCTGCTCGCTCACGGATCTGACCTTAACGTATAAATAGCAGAGAAATTAGGTAAACGTGTCAACGAAAGTGAAAATTTTAACCCCAGGACCACGATGACTACGATTTCTTGATCGCGTAAGAAAACGAAACCTCGTCAACGACACAACTGATTATTCTGGTTTTTTAAACGCTTTGGAACATCAATCCACCTCCTCGCAAAACTTGACACGGTAATCGTCGACGGTGAATAAATTTCTGTCTTGAAATGTTCGAACTACGTATCTACAAGATGGTTAGTAGTATCATTTCCAACCGGTTATCTGTCAGAGTTCAGTTTTAGTAGATGTACCTATTCGCGCGATGACGGACAAAATAGGCACGATGTTTGAGTGTTTACATCGTGCTGGAAGATAAAAATATGGGCTCAGTAAATACCGGCGCCTTACAACCTAAGCAGGCAGTGGTTTAGCGACTATCACATCAGCCAAAAATAAAAAGTAGGACGTTTATGTCATTGTGCTATACTCGAGATTAAAGAAAATTAAAACCTAAAAGATCTTGTATGAGGCCCAGTCTCAACTTGGCGTATAAGTAGTGAAACAGCATAACTCCAAAATAGAATCATGGATCACGAAATAAACAATGATACACCATTTCCTGTCTCGAGTTCGATGAGCTCATTTTCAGCTGCTTCAATACTGTGGGGCAAATCACATTTTCACAGAAGTTAAGGTGAGGACAGAATAAGTTAATAGCGACCCAGTGCAGTAAATGAGATAAATGGGTATTGACTAAAGATACAAATAGAAATAATTTCAGACATGAGACAAAATAATGAAAGAAATACCGATCCTATTTACTCGTCACGAACGCGGGATCGAATCTTACACCACTGGATTTTACGACCAGATGTTCTCACATAAAGCTATAGATTTATCGTTAACGAGCCATGACATACAGTGGATAAATAAAGAATCATCCTGCATACTGCTTAGATCATCAATGTCGAACGTTTCATCTCTTAAAATACATAATGATTTCGTGACAAGGAAAAAATCATTTTTAACGGACGACGGAAAAAAAACCCTATCCGTCAGATCAGGTCAAACGATAGATTAAATATCAATGCTGACATGTAGATAAGCATACCAGACCTTGAGGTAGCTTATTTATCTTCCCATGAGGGATCTATGAAGCTGCAGCATTTCTGATTCCAGTATCATGTGCGTCACTAGTCTGTATGAACTATTGTACATTTTATTTACGGTCCCGCTTATTGCATCCAAACTCAGCACACAATTCTGGAGCTCAAAGAGAAAGAGAGTTAGGGCCTCAGATTTCGCTTCCAACTTAAACACAACTGGTTCAGTAATAATTTACTCATAAAACTCTTGTAGGGTACACTGACGGTTTCTCTACACAGAGATGCATGGAGTACATAGATTTAAAAATTTTGAATATCTTCTACGGATATTTAAGAACAGTACTTATGGTATTCACTGTAATTCTTTCCAAGACGCGAAACTATTTAAATATGCTTTTCTCTAGATACAACGAGAAGTCAAGTATTTTTCTTGGAAAAACTTGATTGGAGTTAAATTTATTGTAAGTACTCTTCAGGCGAGGAAAGATAATGACGAAATATGTAGCATATTATAATCGAAAGACGAAAAATTGGCAAAAAAAATTTACATAAAGAATACATATTATTGATGTGATTTCTTTAGCTTTATTTCTCCCTCTTGTGATTTCCCTGGACACCTACGCTTTTGACTGCAAAAACATTTAGTGCAGAATTGGCGGGAGTTAATTACAAGTAGAAAGCTTACCGTTATTATTTTAGAAACTGTGTTGAAGTTGTCACAATGAGAGCGGAAAATGAAAATTTGAGAGAACCGTAACGCTAATGGAAGATGACAAAAAATAAATGTGTATCATATTGAACGAGGGATATATCGAGTTGATCACTTGAAGAGAAATTGCATTCGTACAATAAAACTCACAGTGTGAATTCATCCTTATCGACTCAGTTATTGAAGAGTGTAACATGTCCTGCTCTGAAGAAGAAAGGGATCGCGATCGCGAGTGTTTTGCGCTAAAAGAAAAAGAGCTGAACTTAAATTACAGAATTAATTAATCGCCATGGAAAAACATGTAAACAAGTAATAATCATCAAAAGAATATAAAAAAAAACCAAACAAAACAACAAGTGCCATAACTTTCCCAAAAGAAGAACAGCAATTTTGATCACGGAACTGCGCATTAGACGAGGCTAGATCTTTCAAACTCTTGAGTATGTTACCTTCATTTTTTCATCGAAATTTATTGCTGTAAAGCAAAACGTCATACTCAATATTTTGAGGCATGTTGAATTAACAAATGACATCGTTTGGAGAATAGAGGGATTTAGAGGATAACAGTTTAACAGGTACAAATCAATTTTCATTCTGCGACTAATTAGAGCTTTAGAGCTCATGTTATTTATAATGAAAGATCGCAATCTTATTTTTCTTGCAGCTGACAAAAATCAAATTTAATTTCAGTCGAATTTTCTCGGTTTATTGTTGTCAGGTGCGGAAATGTTTCATTGGTTTCTCTCATTTGACTTGTGGTTGAATAGTTTGCCAGATGCAATTTCCTAAATCCCTTAACTCCTGCAAGTGATATAACTTGTAACTTATCCCTGTAATATCAATACATTATCCAGCAAACAGGCAATGAGAATACTCAAAGTCTTATCAGGTAAAATTCGTTATCTTTGAACTAGCACCAAATATCCGTATCTACTTTGAAAGGAAACATGGAAACATGTAACCGCTAGAGGGGAGAACTAACAATTAGATCGCGGGAATTAAAGATTTAAATGTACATGACCGTTATGCGGCAGAAGCGCGTGATGAGAATGTGACAGAGCTAATTATAGCTCTTTTCAAAGTCAAAACCAGCAAATATCTCTCGAAAACAAAGGAAGTTTGAAACAAAGCTAAAGGTTGAAAAAAAAAATACAATTTCTACGTTTAACGTAACGCGATTATCTAATACCTCTTATATGCGTTTGCATTGCTGAACGAATGTGAGCCTGAGAAGGCTGTACATTGGCCAATTTCACTCACTACATTTAAGGACCGAAACGAAGACTTCCTCAGCAAAGGATCAAAGGATATATAAAATGATATCAAAATATATTCATGCACCATGGAATTACCAAATGAATCTGTCAGTCTCGTTGTGATTTCTGTTTTATTTTGTTTTGTTTTCATTTGGGACGAATCTGTCACCCAATGTTTTCACCAAAAATACTGGAAAAGCTTTTATTCATGGGACAAAAATAAACTGTTTAGTTACGACACTACACGAGGTAGTCAACAGGCTACAAGCATTTCTTTTTTTATTTATTTATTTTCTTTTTTGGGAATCAACGAGGGAATCTAAAGAAAACACGTTTTGCACTCTTGGGTAGCCGATCAGAGCACAGGTTTTCTTGCTCGCTCGCGGGTCCCACCCCAGCGTAAAAAGAAGGATGTTCATGTCATTGTGCTATACTAGGGATTAAAGAAAATGAAAACCAGCAGATCTAAACTTGGCGTATAAATAGTAAAACAGCATAGCTCCAAAATACAACCATGGATCACGAAATAAACAATGATACACCATTTTCTGTTTCTAGTTCGATGAGCATATATTTAGCTTCTTCAAAACTGCTGGTGTTATCGCTTGCACCGTTTTGCTACACACTTGTGGGACAAATCACTCTTTCACAGGAGTTAAGGTGAGGACAGAATAACTCAATAAGGACCCATATTATATGTGTATGTATATATATATATATATATATATATATCCCACAGAACGAGGGATATATCGAGTTGAACACTTGAAGAGAAATTGCGTCAGTACAATACAACTCACGGTGTGAATTCATCCTTATCGATTCAGTTATAGCAGGGTGTAACATGTCCTGCTCCGAGGAGAAAAACGGGTTTTGCGGATTGCGAATGTTTTGCACCAAAAGAAAAAGAGCTGAATTTAAATAACAGAATTAATTTTTTCGCCATGGAGAGACGTGTAAACAAGTAGAAATCATCGAAAGAAATAAAACAAACAGACAAAAAAACAAGCGCAATAACGTTCTTAAAGAAGAACAGCAATTTTAGTCACGAAACTGGGAACTAGATGAGTTTAGATCTTTCAAACTCGTGAATATTTTACTGCATCTTTTCATCGAAATTTTTGTAAAGCAAAACGTTATTCTCAACATTTTGAGGCATGTAGAATTGACAAATGGCATTGTTTGGAGAATAGAGGGATTCAGAGTATGACGGTTTAACAGGTGCAAATCAATTTTCATGCTGCAACTGATTAGAGCTGTAGAGCTCATGTTATTTATGATGAAAGATCGCAATCTTATTTTTCTTGGGGCTGACAACAATCAACTTTAATTAAGTTGAATTTTCTCGGTTTATTGTCTTATTCCCTGTAATATCAATACGTTATCCAGCAAACAGGCAATGCGAATACTCAAAGTTGTATCAGGTAGAATTCGTTCTCTTTGAACTAACACCAAATTTCCAAATCTACTTTGAAAGGAAACGTGTAGCCGCGAGAGGGGAGAATTAACAATTAGATCACGGGAGTATTAGATCACGGGAGTTAAACGTTTAACTGTGCGTGATCGTTATGCGGCAGAAGTGCGTAATGAGCATGTGACAGAGCTAGATAACGTGCTGTATATAATTAGAGCTCTTGTCAAAGTCAAAACCAGCAAATATCTCTCGAAAACAAACGAAGGTAGAAACAACGCTCGAAGTTGAAAAAAAAAATACACAATCCCTACGTTTCTTTTGATATCGTAACATTCGCGATATATGGTAAGAATAACAATAATATGGTTGTCGGTGAAATACCAGAATTTTTTCAGTTTCCAAAACGTGACATATGCATATCCACCGCACGCTGTAAATGTACCATTTATATCTTCACACATAAAAGTATCAAGGTCGTCATTAGAACCGAATTTAACAACATGACAGTTTTACTTTCCATGTAGGCCTTTTTTATGTTGTTGTTTTTTTTTTTCTTACCTGAAGCTGAATTCAATTCTTTTTTAAGGAAATACTTCTTGTAACAAAAAATTTTTGTATTACAATACCCGAAATTGGATTGGTTTTCCGACGAGCTGAGCGTCGGTGCAGCGGATCTCTATTTTCGATGCTCCTATTTAAAAAGTGTATTTGATTCAAATTTTCAATCAATATCTTTTAAAATAAGAAAGAAGATAATACATGTCCACTTTTGGATACGAATATATCTGCTTCAATTGAATTATCTCTTTTAAGGTGTAAAAGGTGTCATGAACATTCCATGGTAAAATTCGCATCCACGCGTGATAATCTAATACCTCCTATATGCGTTTGCATTCCTGAACAGGCGGGAGCCTAAGAAGAGTGTACATCGGCCAATTTCTCTCACTACAAAGGATATATTACATGACAGAGCTAGATAACGTGCTATATATAATTATAGCTCTCGTCAATACGAAAACTGGTTTCAATCTCTCGGAAACACACGAAGTTTGAAACAAAGCTCGAGGTTTAAAAAAAAAAAAATTAAACTCAATCCCTACGTTTCTTTTGATACCGTATCACACGCGATGTATGGTAATAATCACTGTAATATGATTGTCACTTTCCAGAACGTGACATCTCCACCGCACGCTGTAAATGTACCATTTATCATTTATATCATCACATATAAAGGTATCAAGGTCGTCATTAGAACCGAATTTATCGACATGACAGTTTTACTTTCCAAGTAGGCTTTTTTTTTTAACTTTTTAAAACTTTTTTTTCACCTGAAGCTGATTCAATTCTTTTTAAAGGAAATAGTTCTTGTAATGAGAAATTGTTGCGTTAGAACGTTCAAAATTGAATTGGTTTTTCGGCGATCTGAGTTTTGGTGTAGCGGATCTTTGTATTTGATGCCCTTATTTAAAAATAGAATCACAGATCACGAAATAAACAACGATACATAATTTTTTGTTTCGAGTTCGAAGAGCTCATATTGAGCTTATTTAATGCTGCTGGTGTTACCAAGTACACCGTTTTGTTACACACTTGTGGAACAAATCCCATTTTCACAGGAGTTAAGGTGAGGACAGAATAAGTCAATCAGGACCCATTGCAGTGTATGAGATAAACGGGTATTGACTATAGATAAAAATAGAAATAATTTGAGACATGAGACAAAAGAATGAAAGAAATGTCGATCTTATTTACTCGTCACGAACGCAGGATCGAATCTTAGACCATCGGATTTTACGATCTGAAGTTCTCACATAAAGCTATAGACTTCTCGTTAATGAGCCATGACGTACAGTGGATACATAAAGGATCATCCTGCATACTGCTTAGATCATCGATGTCGAAAGTTTCATGTCTTAAAATACATAATTTGACACTCTCGACCATCAAATCTTGTTTGAAACTGTCATAACTTGACACTCTGGACCATCAAATCTTGTTTGCCAAATTGGAGCACAATGGTATCCGTGACGTGGCTCTGCAGTGGTTTAAAAGCTACTTTTCTTGCCGCCAGCAATTTGTCCGATTCAATCAAGCTTGCTCTCCAATGCAAACCATCAAGTGTGGTGTCCCTCAAGGTTCGATTCTAGGCCCTCTATTGTTCATTCTACTCATTATAGAAATAACTTATTGCCTCCATTGCTTCTCAATCTTTTTGTAACGAATAGCCAAATTCACAACTATGGTACCAGAACATCCAGTAATTATCGAACGCATTTGTGCCGTACAAATCTCAAGCAATTTACAATTCTCTACCAAGTTCCTAAAATTTGGAACTCTCTTCCTGTTTCAGTCACTCATTCGTCAAACCTTCTTAGTTTTAAGACGAAAATGCAAGAGTTTTTACTTAAATAATCACTGAATTGGCCCAGCCGCACATTTGCAGCACTTTTTCTGTACTTATTTTATTAATGTAAGCGAGGTGGCTCTCCCATAAGCCCGGTGGCTTCCTGGGTCTCCTCGCCTTCTAACTATAACCGCTGTAAATAAATTTTTTATATTGTGTAAATAGTTCAAATAAAAGATGATGATGATGATAATGATAGAAAGGAATTTTTAGGCTCTTTTGTTACAAAGGAAAACATCATTTTTAACCGACGACCGAAAAAAAAACCTTATCCGTCAGATCAGTTTATACGAAAGATTAAATATCAATGCTGACATGTAGATCAACATACCAGACCTTGAGGTAGCTTATTTATCTTCTTATGCGGGATCTAAGAAGCTGCGGCATTTCTGATTCCAGTATCAAGGGCATCACTTGTCTGTATGAACTATTATACATTTATTTATGGTCTCGCTTACAGCATCTAAATTCAGCAGACAATTCAGGGGCTCAAAGAGACAGAGAGCTAGTTCCTCAGATTTCTCTTCCAACTTAAAGACAACTGGTTCAATAACAATTCGTTCATAAAATTCCTGTAGGATACACTGAGGGTTTCTGTACACAAAGATGCATGGAGTAGACAGATTTAAAAAATTTTGAATATCTTCCTCGCATATTTCTTTTCTTATGGTATTCACTTTAATTCTTTACAAGACGCGAAACGATTTGATTATGCTTTTCTCCAGATAAAACGAGAAGTAAAGTATTTTTCGTGGAAAAAAACTTTGCTGGAGTTCAATTTATTGCAAGTATTCTTGAGGTGAGGAAAGATAATGAAGAAATATATAGCATATTATAATCGAAAGATGATAAAATTGGAAAAAAAACTTTACATAAAGAATACATATTATTGATGTGATTTCTTTAGCTTTGTTTCTCCCTCTTGTGATTTCCCTGGACACCTACGCTTTTGACTGCAAAAATATTTAGTGCAGAATTGGCGGGAGTTATTTACAAGAAGAAAGCTTACCGTTATTATTTTTAGAAACTTTGTGAAGTTGTCACGGTGAGAACGGAAAATGAAAGTTTGAGAGAACTGTAACGCTATTGAGAAGATGACCAAAAACAAATGTGTATCATATTGAACGAGGGATATATCGAGTTTATCACTTAAGAGAAATTGCATTGGTACAATATAACTCACGGTCTGAATTCATCCTTATCGATTCAGTTATGGCAGTGTAACATGTCCTGCTCTGAGGAGAAAAGGGGTTTTGCGGATTGCGAGTGTTTTGCACTGAAAGAGAAAGAGTTGAATTTAAATCACAGAATTAATTAATCGCCATGGAGAAACATGTAAACAAGTAATAATCATAAAAAGAATAAAAAAGAAAAACCAACAATAAAAAAAAAAACCAAGTACAATAACTTTCTTGAAGAAAAACAGCAATTTTGATCACGGAACTGGGCATTAGATGAGGTTAGTTCTTTTACACTCGTGAATATGTTACCTTCATTTTTTCATCGAAATTGTTGTAAATCAAAATGTTATTCTTGATATTTTCAGATATGTAGAATTAACAAATGACATCGTTTGGAGAACAGAAGGATTCAGGGGGTAACAGCTTAACAGGTACAAATCAATTTTCATTCTGCAACTGATTAGAGCTCATGTTATTTATAATGAAAGATCGCAATTTTATTTTTCTTGCGGCTGACAACCATCAAATTTAATTTCAGTCGAATTTTCCCGGTTTATTGTTATCAGATGTGAAGATATTTCAACGGTTTCTCTTATTTGACTCGTGGTTTGATAATCTGTACGCGATGCAATTTCCTTAAGCCTTAAAAACTTTCCATCGGGTTCTTTAAACTCCTAGAAGTGATATAACTTGTAACTTATCCTGTAATATCAGTACTAATAATCAGAATACTCCAAGTTTTATCAGGTAGAATTCGTTATCTTTGAACTAACACCAAATTTCTGTAGCTACTTTGAAATGAAACATTTAGCAGCTAGAGGGGAGACTTAAAAATTAGATTACGAGAGTTAAAGGTTTAAATGCGCGTGATAATTATGCGGCAAAAGTGCGTGATGAGCATTTGACAAAGCTAGATAACGCGCTGTACATAATTATAGCTCTCGTCGATATCAAAACCAGCAAGTATCTCTCGAAAACAAACGACGTTTGAAACAAAGCTCGAGATTGAAAAAAAATAAAATACACAATCCCTATGTTTCTTTTGATATCGTGAAACTCGCGATATATGGTAAGAATAACGGCAACATGGTTGTCGGTAAAATACCAGAATTTCTTCTGTTTCCAAAACGTGACATCTCCACCGAACGCTGTAAATGTACCATTTATATCTTCATATATAAAGATATCAAGGCCGTCATTAGAACCGAATTTATCAACATGACAGTTTTGCTTTCCCTGTGGGCTGTTTTTTGTTTTTGTTTTTGTTTTTTATGTTTTGTTTTGTTGTTGTTGTTGTTTTTTTAACTGAAGCTGAATTCAATTCTTTTTTTAAAAGAAATAGTTCTTGTATTGAGGAATTGTTGTATAAGAATGTCCGAAATTGAATTGGTTTTCCGGCGAGCTGAGTTTTGGTTTAGCAGATCTCTGTATTCGATGCTCCTATTTAAAAAAATTGTATTTGATTCAAATTTTCGATCAATATATATCTTTTAAATAAAAAGGATGATACATGTCGACCTATGGATACGAATTTATCTGCTTGAATTGAATTATCTGTTTGAAGGAGTAAAAGATGTCATGAACACTCGATGGTAAAATTCGTATCGACGCGCGTTTATCTAATACCTCATACATGTGTGTGCATTACTGAACAAGTGTGAGCTTTAGAAGGCTGTATATCGGCCAATTTCCCTAACTACATTCTAAGCCGGGACCGAGACGAAGGCTTCGTCAACAACGGATCAAAGGATGTATCACACGATAACAAAATATATTAATGCACCATGGAGTTACCAAATGAGTCTGCGAGTTTCGTTGTGAGGTTTGTTTTGTTTTGTTTTCATTTAGGACGAATCTGGGACCTGTGTTTTAGTCAAAAATGCTGGAAAAGCTTTTATTCGTTGGAAAAAAATATGCTGTTTAGTTACGACATTGTACGAGGTATTAAACAGGCTACAAGCATTTCTTTTTTTCCTTCTGTGGGAAATCAAAGTAGGAATCGAAAGAAAACACATTTTGCACTCTTGGGTAACCGATCAGAGCACAGTGTTCCTGCTCGCTCACGGGTCTGACCTTAACGTATAAATAGCAGAGAAATTAGGTAAACGTGTCGACGAAAGTGAAAATTTTAACCCTAGAACCACGATGACTACGATTTCTTGATCATGTAAGAAAACGAAACCTCGTCAACGACACGACTGATTATTCCGGTTTTTTAGACGCTTTGGAACATCAATCCACCTCCTCGCAAAACTTGACACGGTAATCGTTGACGGTGAATAAATTTCTGTCTTGAAATGTTCGAACTACGTATCTACAAGATGGTTAGTAGTATCATTTCCAACTGGTTATCTGTCAGAGTTCAGTTTTAGCAGATGTACCTATTCGCGCGATGACGGACAAAATAGGCACGATGTTTGAGTGTTTACATCATGCGCTGGAGGATAAAAATGTGGGCTCAGTAAATACTGATACTGGAACAGAAACAAAAGGCTCCTTTAGGAGCCACCAAATAAAATAAAAGAAATGACCAACAATGAATATGATTTATAAATATTGCTTTCAAAGAATCGCCATTTTTAAAAGTTGTCAAATCCAGCCGTGAGTGAGACTGGGTTCGACTCCGGTTAAAAATGGCGAGTCTTTAGTCGCGTTACAATACTCTTTCTTTTCTTTTCCCTTATCCTTCTGTCTTTTATCAACCTTCCACGTTAGTTTTCTTCATGGAGCGAAGTAACTTATGTATGGAGCGAAGTAACTTATTTGATGGAGCGAACTAACTTTCGAGTGGAGCGATCTGACTTCGGTATGGAGCGATCTGACTTGGAGCGATCTAACCATGGAGCGATCTAACCGTAAACCGTTTTGTAGGGCTTGAGCCCTCAACCTCCCGCAAGGCAGCCCGGCGCCCTACAACCTAAGCAGGCAATGGTTTAGCGACTATCACATCAGCCAAAACATAAAAAGTAGGACGTTTATCTCATTGTGCTATACTCGGGATTAAAGAAAATGAAAACCTAAAAGATCTTGTTTGAGGCCCAGTCTCAACTTGGCGTATAAATAGTGAAACAGCATAGCTCCAAAATCGAATCATGGTCACGAAATAAACAATGATACACAATTTTCTGTTTCGAGTTCGATGAGCTCATATTCAGCTGCTTCAATATTTCTGATGTTACCATGAGCACCCTTTAGTCACACACTTGTCGGGCAAATCACATTTTCACAGGAGCTAAGGTGAAGACAGAATAAGTTAATAGCGACCTAATGTAGTGAATAAGATAAACGGGTATTGACTAAAGATACAAATAGAAATAATTTGAAACACGAGACAAAAGAACGAAAGAAATATCGATCTTATTTACTCGTCACGAACACGGGATGGGAGGGGGAGAGGGGAAGGAAAACCCTCACTTTCCTCTTAAGGACTTGAATCTTAGACCATCGGATTTTATGATCTGAAGTTCACCCACATAGCTATAGAATTCTCGTTAATGAGCCATGACATACAGTGGATACATAAAGGATCATCCTGCATACTGCTTAGATCATCAATGTCGAAAGTTTTATGTCTTAAAATACATAATTTGACACTCTTGACTATCAAATCTTGCTTGACACTGTCATAATTTGACTCTCTCGACCATCAAATCTTTTTTGCTAAATTGGAACACTATGGTATCCATGACGTGGCTCTGCAGTGGTTTAAAAGCAACTTTTCTTGCCGCCAGCAATTTGTCTCAACAATTCAATCAAGCTTGCTCTCCAATGCAAACTATCAAGTGTGGTGTCCCTCAAGGTTCGATTTTAGGCCCTCTATTGTTCATTCTAAACATAAATGACCTCCCTAACGCCTCTGAATTAACAGACTCTCTGCTTTTCGCTGATGACACCAGTATCTTTTATTCTCAGTCAAACCCTAATTGCTTAGAATCCGTACTTAATGATGAACTCCAAAATATGGATGTTGGGCTAAAATGCAATAAGCTCTTAGTTAATATCAAGAAAACTAACTACGTAATTTTTAAACCCAGACAGAAGAAATTTAATTGCAGCATTTCTCTCTCCTTTGGAGGTAAACCCCTATGTAACATAACTAAATTCCTTGGAGTCTATATTGATGATCATCTCACCTGAAAACACCATATCACCTACGTATGTAAACAAATCGCTAAGTCAATAGGTATTATATTCAGGTCTCGCTTTTTCCTATCCTCTACAACCAAACTCACTTTGTACTACACCTTAATTTATCCATATATCGTCTATTGTAACAGCACCTGGTCGTCCACATACGTATCTAACTTAAATTGAATTTATTACTTGCAAAAGCGAGCTGGGCGGGCTATCACCGACTCAGACTATCGAGCCCATTCCGCTCCTTTATTCTCCAAACTAGGAATTTTAGATATTTTCCAAGTCAATACGTTTGAAATCGCCAAATTCATTTTTTTAATTATAGAAATAACTTATAGCCTCGTTTGCTTCTCAATCTTTTTGTAACGAATAGCCAAATTCACAACTACGGTACCGAAACAGCCAGTAATTATCGAACGCATTTGTGCCGTACAAATCTCAAGCAAGTTACAATTCTCTACCAAGGTCCTAAAATTTGGAACTCTCTTCCTGTTTCAGTCATTCGTTCGTCAAACCTTCTTAGTTTTACGACGAAAACGCAAGAGTTTTTAATTAAATAATCACTGAATTGGCCTAGCTGCACATTCGCAGCACTTTTTCTTTACTTCATTTCTTAATGTAAGTGAGGTGGCTCTCGCATAAGCTTCCTAGGTCTCCTCGCCTTCTAGCTCTTACCGCTGTAAATAAACTTTTTCTATTGTGTAAATAAGGCTAATAAAAGATGATGATGATGATAGTGATAGAAAGGAAATTTCAAGCTCTTTCGTAACAAAGGAAAACATCACTTTTAACCGACGACCGAAAAAAAAAACCCTATCCGTCAGATCAGGTTAAACGACAGATTAAATATCAATGCTGACATGTAGATAAACATACCAGACCTTGAGGTAGCTTATTTATCTTCCCAGTGAAATAAAAGAGTTTTTTCTATTTCCAAAACGTGACATCCCCACCGCACGCTGTAAATGTACCATTTATATCTTCACATATAAAGGTATCAAGGTCGTCATTAGAACCGAATTTATCAACATGACAGTTTTACTTTCCATCTGGGCTTTTTTTCCATTATTGTTTTTGTTGTTGTTGTTGTTGTTTTTTTACCGGAAGCTGAATTCGATTCTTTTTTTTACAGGAAATAGTTCTTGTAATGAGAAATTGTTGTATTAAGATGTCCGAAATTAAATTGGTTTTCTGGCAAAGCGAGTTTCGGTGTAGCGGATCTTTGTATTCGGTGTAAGTCACAGCATCGCCGATAACGTTTTCCAGGAAGACTTTGAGGACCCCGCGGGTCTCTTCATAAATAAGCCCGGAAATACGCTTGACACCACCTCGGCGAGCCAGACGTCGGATTGCTGGCTTGGTGATTCCCTGGATGTTGTCTCGCAAAATCTTTCGATGAAGCTTGGCGCCTCCTTTTCCAAGCCCTTTACCTCCTTTGCCGCGTCCCGACATGATTTGTTTTTCTTTCGAATGTTACGGATGCAATGTTGTCGGCCCTGAACAAAACTTGAGATGTGTGGCTTGACCTCTCGGGAAACGTAGTATTTCCAATTGACAAGAAAGCCAGGCCAAATGCCGACTTATGAATACCATTATAACTTATCTACGCAGCCACGCTAAAGGATAGCGAAAATGACTCAGAACCTTCGAAGTAATCCATGGTCAAATTCAGTCTCACACACTCACTACTATTATTTATTACTTTTTCGAGAGTACTCATTAAAAGCGAGCGAATGAAAATCGAGGGCAGTTTTTTTTGTTAAAAAAATTGTATTTTATTCAAATTTTCGATTAATATCTTTTGAATGAAAAGGATGATACATATCGGGCTATGGATACGAATTAAATTATCTATTTGAAGGAGTAAAAGATGTCATGAACACTCGATGGTAAAATTCGTATCGACGCGCGTTTATCTTATACATCACATATGTGTGTGCATTACTGAACAGGTGTGAGCTTTAGAAGGCTGTACATCGGCCAATTTCCCTAACTACATTTTAAGCCGGGACCGAGACGAAGGCTTCGTCAGCAACGGATCAAAGGATGTATCACACGATAACAAAATATATTCATGCACCATGGAACTACCAAATAAATCTGCGAGTTTCGTTGTGAGATTTGTTTTGTTTTGTTTTCATTTAGGACGAATCTGTGACCTGTGTTTTAGCCAAAAATGCTGGAAAAGCTTTCATTCATAGGACAAAAATATACTGTTTAGTTACGACATTATACGAGGTATTCAACAGGCTACAAGCATTCCTTTTTTTCCTTTTGTGGGGAATCAAAGTGGGAATCGAAAGAAAACACATTTTGCACAGCTTTCCTGCTCGCTCACGGGTCCCATCTTAACGTATAAATATCAGAGGAATTGGGAAAACCTGTCCACAAAGGTGAACATTTAATTTTAACCCCAGAACCACGATGACTACGATTTCTTGATCACGTATGAAAACGAAACCTCGTCAACGACATGATTAATTATTCTGGTTTTTTAAACGCTTTGGAACATCAATCGACCTCCTCGAAAAACTTGACACGGTAAACGTCGACGGTGAATAAGTTTCCGTCTTCAAATGTTTGAACTACGTATCCACAAGGTGGTTAGTCGTAACGTTTCTAACTGGTTACCAGTCAGAGAGAAGTTTTAGTAGATATACCTTTACGCGCGATGACGGACTAAATGGGCACATTGTTTGCGTGTTTTACTTCCTACGTTGGAAGATAAAACTGTGGGCTCAGTAAATGCTGATATTGGAGCAGAAGCTTTTTCTGTAGGGCAAGACCACCTCAGCAGCTTCAGGGAAATGCCCTAAATTTCCCATTCACAATAATATTGCAAAAGATTCCTTTTTGCTTGGCAATTCTTTCACAAATAATTTTTCAGTTTCATTTCGCTTTCAGTCTACTTCCTTCGCCAAATGCTCATGGCCTGGCAGAGAATTCACTCGATGGCCTACAAGATTAAGCTATGTAGGAGTCTCTGTGTTGCGCATGGCTTTCTATTTGTTGTAGATGAAGTTTCTTGGTAACAAGAGGACACTTTCCAATGCCATCTTCTCCACTCTCTCAAAATAACTTCGTATTCAGTGCCTTTTTTGAATTCGAAATGAAGAAATCGGGTGCTTCCGACCAGCTCTTCCAGTTATCCTAAATTTCCTGCCTCCTTCAAAAAGAATTTAATGAAGGAGTTTATTGACTAGAAGTTATAATTCTGTTAATAAAAAAAAAAACTTTGTCTAGCATTTTTTCGATAGCTTTGAGGGACATTTTACACATGCACTTTGTAGAAGAACAGGGTCGATAAACGTGTTTCTTCACCCAATAATCTCGCGGGGTGTTGGTAGAATTCGTGACGGAAACGCAAATCCTCGAAGGTGTTTCGGTTTGGAATAAGTTTCGCGATTCTCAGCCTCACACGCGATAAAATGAAGGAGTGAGAAATAGTCTTTTATTGGATTAGCTTTGATCCATGCTTATCCATGCCTACCGGGTACAGCTAGGTTGTTTATTGCAACTCACGCATTTTGATAAGGGACAGCCTTGAACGACGTTTCATCAGATGAGACTGCGAAAACAAACAAACAACATGACACAACCCGCCGAACTTGATTGGAGCTGTCACGCAATCACAATAGCGTGACGGAGGAAACCTTGAGATTCTCCGTTTTTCTCTACGATTAAGTATCAAATGTTTTCTTTAGGTTACTTTCATCTGAGTCTCCTATTCTGATTTTAAACAATGTAGAACAGTACAATCGATTCAATTTTATTTCTAGCTATGGCAGAAAGCGACCTCCCAACAACGGGAGAAGAACTGGAGGTGAAAAATTTTTTTCCAGCCACAGGTGAGAAAAAGCAAGAGGGAGAGACTTCGTTGTGGTGATCTTGTACTGTTTGTTAATTAATATAAGTATATCTTAACTCTGGTGCAAAATTTTTTGGATCACTTCGAATAAAGGTTTTTAAGGAATCCCCTAAATACGTCAGTATTAGAACGCTAGTTGTAATAACACATAGTTGTGATCACTAACAAAGTTGAAATACCTTCTCGATAATTTCAGCAACAAAGGAAAGTCAAGTTACGTCAGGTGACGCTGAACTGGATGTATACAATGACCCTTTAAGAGGTAAGAAAACCAGGTGAAGTAAGATTGTTTGAAAGACGTCCCAGTGAAGTTTTTTGTCCTATTTACATCAAAATTTGCGTATGTTTTGTGAATGAGTTTTTGAAGCAGCAAAAGATCTTCAAAATTCAAACTTTGTCACCAGTAAAATAAAAAACAAGGAAAAAAAATTCATTGCTTGATTCGATGGAGCAGAACGCGTAGACATCATTAATTATTTATAAGCCACAAAGCGGCAAATTTGAACGCGACTTCGTTTTGAAGAGCCCTAAGTTAAAGAAGAATGGGTCAAACTTGGCCCACTAGGCTTTGTAAAACCCAGTTTTCTGAGTTTTAGAAGTTCTTCCTTCCAAATCGACGCACGTCGTTTTAAAGGTTAAAGATGTAGCTACAATCTGCACCTAAAATGAATGATATTTGAGAAGCAGAAGTATTTTCCTTTTAAATTTGAATTATTCAAACTTGATATTTTGGAAAGCGTAATGCAGGTGTAAAAGGAACTTAGGAAACCCTCTCGACCTAAATGTAAAACGAACAGACTTGATCTGGTTATAGCCAAGCTACAGCTAAAACTCGAAATAGCTTGCATATTTTAAAGCGAACAAAATGCACAAATAAACACTCCTGAAGGGCGACTATAAAAGAAATTGAGATGAAATAGGATCTCCTGGTGAAACCAGGTGTAAAGTGGGTTTGTGAAAGCCTCTCGAACTAAATTTCAACCGATAAACTTGAAATAGTAATAGCCAAGCTACAGCCCAGACTCTCGACAGCTTGCACGCAAACAAAATGAACAGATATTAAACTTTTCTGATTTTTTGTTTTGCGTAACTCTAAGCTCCTTTAACCTAAAAGTTCGTTTGGAAGTATGAAGTTGTAGTATGAAGTCGTATCACTCATTACTATATCATTAACACCAAAACTGTGTGCTTTCAGGGATAGCGAAAGTATGTCTCGAGGAAGGTAACAAAGAATACAGACAAGGAAAAGCTAATAACGCGATAGACTCCTACACGGAAGGACTTCAAGTCAACTGCAAAGATAAACGGCTGAACGCCAAGCTTTACAGCAACAGGGCAACAGCTCATTTCCGTTTGGGTAACAATTTAATTTTTAAATATAGAAATCGCTCAAGCAGAGTTACAAGATAGCGGAATACAAAATGTGCATCAAGAAAAGGAAAAAATTGAGCAACTGCAGAAAAGAAGCATAGGAAGAGTTATCACCCTTTAGCAGATCAAAATTAAGCAAAGAAATTATTCCCGTAAATGGACTGCAATTTATGCAAGTGTAAGTTTTTTTTGGCGTCTTTGGTGCAATTGCATGCGATGACCACCTTTTTAAACCTTATTTCTTGAATTTCAAAGCAAACTACGTGGAATGTCTCGATGATGCAACAGCTGTGGTTCAATTGGAACCCACTTTAATCAAAGCTATTAAGAAAGGTGAGTTTTTCAGACATAAGCGGTCAACATTATATTCCCTGATTTCGTCAAAAGAGGATTGTGTGGTTTGTGGCAGGTAACTGCACCCCAAGTCTCAATTATATCTGGTGTGTCAATGTCTGTTATGTGGGTAAAAAGCATAAGAAAATGTCAATAAGCTCTCAAATACCACCGCCTGTTTAGTTCACGTTGTAGAGCGCCAGAGGTCAAGGGTTCAAGCCCTAGACTGGACCATCACCCTGAGTCTTAAAATATCTGAGAACAATGTGCTGTCGCCTAAGCTGTGACATCTGCAAATGGTTCGAGATTCTTGTCCCGGGTAAGAACGGAAATCCGTAAGCCCTGTTTCTTGCATCTTCTCTGTAACTCAAGAGGCACCTGAAAAATTCCCTTTCAAAAGTTGTAAACTGCTCAATGCAGTCTGCCCGAAAAGTTCCCTGAAAAGTGCTGAAAAGCGCATTAGAGCACATTAAAAAGAAGTATTCGTGATATAAATTTATCGTTATCATCATCAATTGAAGCTTAATTGGTAGCCGCTTTGCATTAGCTCCTCATTGTTCATTTTCAGTTCTTCCACAAGTTCAAATTTCCTTCATCATCACAATTTTTGTTCCCAGCTAAATGACAAATTAAGTCAATTTTATCAATACGTTTATACCTCAACAGTGATAAATTACCTCGCACCACCAATAATTCTCTCCTTTTCAGGGTCCAGAGCTTGTATCGAACTTTGCCGGTATAAAGAAGCAAGGAGCTGGTTGCATATGGGATTGGCCGTATCCTTTAACTAATGTTTCAAACGGGATACAAGATGCAATGCGAGTAATATTTCAAGGGAAATTAATGCATTCCGGAGAGATTGTTCAACACACAATGCAAGCAATGTTCTCTTACACTGCACTGATCAGTTTAAAGAAGCTGAAATATTCTTAAAGAGTTCTTTCGATTATTCCACGAAATCTTACTAAAAAGAAGAGGCCATATTAATTAATTCTCAGAGTTTGCGCTGAATACCCCTCGTTTTGTCTTCAGACGAGCATCAATATGACTACCGAACCTAAACCGAGAAATGCACTTCAGGGCTAGTTAAAACTCTCCAAAAACTTGAAATTAAATCTCTAAAAAAACCCACGTTCGAATCATCATTCCAGTTTTAAGGTTCTGTCTAATAGTCTCATTGTTTTTTTTAAATACACATTTCCACTGCATTTTCGCAAATCTGCACATGATTTATCAACTCTTGACACGTTTTAAGATTGAAAATAACAACAAAAGTCTGCTTCAAATACTAAGGAAAACTAATGCTGAACTACAAGTCACAGCAAACAGTTCTTCCATTCTCGGCAACGCTTATGGCAGTCTAGGACAGTTCAAAACAGCCATCCAGTACCATCAACGTCATCTAGAAATTGCTAAAGAAGTGGGAGACAAGGCCGGAGAGGGAGCAGGTTATGGCAACCTCGGCAACGCTTATCAATGTCTAGGACAGTTCAAAACAGCCATCCAGTACCATCAACGTCATCTAGAAATTGCTAAAGAGGTGGGAGACAAGGCCGGAGAGGGAGGAAGCTATGGCAACCTCGGCAACGCTTATCGCAGTCTAGGACATTTCAAAACAGCCATCCAGTACCATCAACGTCATCTAGAAATTGCTAAAGAAGTGGGAGACAAGGCCGGAGAGGGAATCAGTCATGGCAATCTCGGCAACGCTTATCAATGTCTAGGACTGTTCAAAACAGCCATCCAGTACCATCAACGTCATCTAGAAATTGCTAAAGAAGTGGGAGACAAGGCCGGAGAGGGAGGAAGCTATGGCAACCTCGGCAACGCTTATCGCAGTCTAGGACAGTTCAAAACAGCCATCCAGTACCATCAACGTCATCTAGAAATTGCTAAAGAAGTGGGAGATAAGGCCGGAGAGGGAATCAGTCATGGTAATCTCGGTAACGCTTATCAATGTCTAGGACAGTTCAAAACAGCCATCCAGTACCATCAACTTCATCTAGAAATTGCTAAAGAAGTGGGAAACAAGGCCGGAGAGGGAGCAAGTTATGGTAACCACGGCAACACTTATTGCAGTCTTGGACAGTTCAAAACAGCCATCCAGTACCATCAACGCCATCTAGAAATTGCTAAAGAAGTGGGAAACAAGGCCGGAGAGGGAGCAAGTTATGGCAATCTCGGCAACGCTTATCAATGTCTAGGACAGTTCAAAACAGCCATCCAGTACCATCAACGTCATCTAGAAATTGCTAAAGAAGTGGGAGACAAAGCCGGAGAGGGAGCAAGTTATGGCAACCTCGGCAACGCTTATCGCAGTCTTGGACAGCTTAAAACAGCCATCCAGTACCATCAACGTCATCTAGAAATTACTAAAGAAGTGGGAAACAAGACCGGAGAGGGAATCAGTCATGGCAATCTCGGAAAAGCTTATCAATGTCTAGGACAGTTCAAAACAGCCATCCAGTACCATCAACGTCATCTAGAAATTGCTAAAGGAGTGGGAGACAAGGCTGGAGAGGGAGCAAGTTATGGCAACCTCGGGAACGCTTATCAATGTCTAGGACAGTTCAAAACAGCCATCCAGTACCATCAACGTCATCTAGAAATTGCTAAAGAAGTGGGAGACAAAGCCGGAGAGGGAGCAAGTTATGGCAACCTCGGCAACGCTTATTGCAGTCTAGGACAGTTCAAAACAGCCATCCAGTACCATCAACGTCATCTAGAAATTGCTAAAGAAGTGGGAAACAAGGCCGGAGAGGGAATCAGTCATGGCAATCTCGGCAACGCTTATCAATGTCTAGGACAGTTCAAAACAGCCATCCAATACCATCAACGTCACCTAGAAATTGCTAAAGGAGTGGGAGACAAGGCTGGAGAGGAAGCAAGTCATGGCAGCCTCGGCAACGCTTATTGCAGTCTAGGACAGTTCAAAACAGCCATCCAGTACCATCAACGTCATCTAGATATTGCTAAAGAAGTGGGAAACAAGGCCGGAGAGGGAGCAAGTTATGGCAACATCGGCAACGCTTATTGCAGTCTAGGACAGTTCAAAAAAGCCATCCAGTACCATCAGCGTCATCTAGAAATTGCTAAAGAAGTGGGAGACAAGGCCGGAGAGGGAATCAGTCATGGCAATCTCGGCAACGCTTATCAATGTCTAGGACAGTTCAAAACAGCCATCCAGTACCATCAACGTCATCTAGAAATTGCTAAAGAAGTTAGAGGCAAGGCCGGAGAGGGAGCAAGTCATGGCAACCTCGGCAACGCTTATTGCAGTCTAGGACAGTTCAAAACAGCCATCCAGTACCATCAACGTCATCTGGAAATTTCTAAAGAAGTGGGAAACAAGGCCGGAGAGGGAATCAGTCATGGTAATCTCGGAAACGCATATCAATGTCTAGGACAGTTCAAAACAGCCATCCAGTACCATCAACGTCATCTAGAAATTGCTAAAGGAGTGGGAGACAAGGCTGTAGAGGGAGCAAGTTATGGCAACCTCGGCAACGCTTATTGCAGTCTAGGACAGTTCAAAACAGCCATCCAGTACCATCAGCGTCATCTAGAAATTGCTAAAGAAGTGGGAGACAAGGCCGGAGAGGGAATCAGTCATGGCAATCTCGGCAACGCTTATCAATGTCTAGGACAGTTCAAGACAGCCATCCAGTACCATCAACGTCATCTAGAAATTGCTAAAGAAGTTAGAGGCAAGGCCGGAGAGGGAGCAAGTTATGGCAACCTCGGCAACGCTTATTGCAGTCTAGGACAGTTCAAAACAGGCATCCAGTACCATCAACGTCATCTGGAAATTGCTAAAGAAGTGGGAAACAAGGCCAGAGAGGGAATCAGTCATGGTAATCTCGGAAACGCATATCAATGTCTAGGACAGTTCAAAACAGCCATCCAGTACCATCAACGTCATCTAGAAATTGCTAAAGAAGTGGGAGACAAGGCTGTAGAGGGAGCAAGTTATGGCAACCTCGGCAACGCTTATCAATGTCTAGGACAGTTCAAAACAGCCATCCAGTACCATCAACGTCATCTAGAAATTGCTAAAGAAGTGGGAGACAAGGCCGGAGAGGGAGCAAGTTATGGAAACCTCGGCAACGCTTATCACAGTTTAAGACAATTCAAAACAGCCATCCAGTACCATCAACGTCATCTAGAAATTGCTAAAGAAGTGGGAAACAAGGCCGGAGAGGGAATCAGTCATGGCAATCTCGGCAAAGCTTATCGCAGTCTAGGACAGTTCAAAACAGCCATCCAGTACCATCAACGTAATCTAGAAATTGCTAAAAGAGTGGGAGACAAGGCTGGAGAGGGAGCAAGTTATGGCAACCTCGGCAACGCTTATCGCAGTCTAGGACAGTTCAAAACAGCCATCCAGTACCATCAACGTCATCTAGAAATTGCTAAAGAAGTGGGAAACAAGGCCGGAGAGGGAAGAGGTTATTGTGGTCTCGGCAACGCTTATCGCAGTCTAGGACAGTTCAAAACAGCCATCCAGTACCATCAGCGTCATCTAGAAATTGCTAAAGAAGTGGGAAACAAGGCCGAAGAGAGAATCAGTCATGGCAATCTCGGCAACGCTTATCAATGTCTAGGACAGTTCAAAACAGCCATCCAGTACTATCAACGTCATCTAGAAATTACTAAAGAAGTTAAAGGCAAGGCCGGAGAAGGAGCAAGTTATGGCAACCTCGGCAACGCTTATTGCAGTCTAGGACAGTTGAAAACAGCCATCCAGTACCATCAACGTCATCTGGAAATTGCTAAAGAAGTGGGAAACAAGGCCAGAGAGGGAATTAGTCATGGCAATCTCGGAAACGCATATCAATGTCTAGGACAGTTCAAAACAGCCATCCAGTACCATCAACGTCATCTAGAAATTGCTAAGGGAGTGGGAGACAAGGCTGGAGAGGGAGCAAGTTATGGCAACCTCGGCAACGCTTATCGCAGTCTAGGACAGTTCAAAACAGCCATCCAGTACCATCAACGTCATCTAGAAATTGCTAAAGAAGTGGGAAACAAGGCCGGAGAGGGAAGAGGTTATTGTGGTCTCGGTAACGCTTATCGTAGTCTAGGACAGTTCAAAACAGCCATCCAGTACCATCGGCGTCATCTAGAAATTGCTAAAGAAGTGGGTGACAAGGCCGGAGAGGGAATCAGTCATGGCAATCTCGGCAACGCTTATCAATGTTTAGGACAGTTCAAAACAGCCATCCAGTACTATCAACGTCTTCTAGAAATTGCTAAAGAAGTTACAGGCAAGGCCGGAGAGGGGGCAAGTTATGGCAACCTCGGCAACGCTTATCGCAGTCTTGGACAGCTTAAAACAGCCATCCAGTACCATCAACGTCATCTAGAAATTACTAAAGAAGTGGGAAACAAGACCGGAGAGGGAATCAGTCATGGCAATCTCGGAAAAGCTTATCAATGTCTAGGACAGTTCAAAACAGCCATCCAGTACCATCAACGTCATCTAGAAATTGCTAAAGGAGTGGGAGACAAGGCTGGAGAGGGAGCAAGTTATGGCAACCTCGGCAACGCTTATCAATGTCTAGGACAGTTCAAAACAGCCATCCAGTACCATCAACGTCATCTAGAAATTGCTAAAGAAGTGGGAGACAAAGCCGGAGAGGGAGCAAGTTATGGCAACCTCGGCAACGCTTATTGCAGTCTAGGACAGTTCAAAACAGCCATCCAGTACCATCGGCGTCATCTAGAAATTGCTAAAGAAGTGGGTGACAAGGCCGGAGAGGGAATCAGTCATGGCAATCTCGGCAACGCTTATCAATGTCTAGGACAGTTCAAAACAGCCATCCAGTACTATCAACGTCTTCTAGAAATTGCTAAAGAAGTTAGAGGCAAGGCCGGAGAGGGGGCAAGTTATGGCAACCTCGGCAACGCTTATTGCAGTCTAGGACAGTTCAAAACAGCCATCCAGTACCATCAACGTCATCTAGAAATTGCTAAAGAAGTGGGAAACAAGGCCGGAGAGGGAATCAGTCATGGCAATCTCGGCGAAGCTTATCAATGTCTAGGACAGTTCAAAACAGCCATCCAGTACCATCAACGTCATCTAGAAATTGCTAAAGGAGTGGGAGACAAGGCTGGAGAGGGAGCAAGTTATGGGAACCTCGGCAACGCTTATCAATGTCTAGGACAGTTCAAAACAGCCATCCAGTACCATCAACGTCATCTAGAAATTGCTAAAGAAGTGGGAAACAAGGCCGGAGAGAGAAGAGGTTATTGTGGTCTCTACAACGCTTATTGCAGTCTAGGACAGTTCAAAACAGCCATCCAGTACCATCAGCGTCATCTAGAAATTGCTAAAGAAGTGGGAAACAAGGCCGGAGAGGGAATCAGTCATGGCAATCTCGGAAACGCATATCAATGTCTAGGACAGTTCAAAACAGAAATCCAGTACCATCAACGTCATCTAGAAATTGCTAAAGGAGTGGGTGACAAGGCTGAAGAGGGAGCAAGTTATGGCAACCTCGGCAACGCTTATTGCAGTCTAGGACAGTTCAAAACAGCCATCCAGTACCATCAACGTCATCTAGAAATTGCTAAAGAAGTGGGAGACAAGGCCGGAGAGGGAGCAAGTTATGGCCATCTCGGCAACGCTTATCAATGTCTAGGACTGTTCAAAACAGCCATCCAGTACCATCAACGTCATCTAGAAATTGCTAAAGAAGTGGGAGACAAGGCCGGAGAGGGAGCAAGTTATTGCAACCTCGGCAACGCTTATCACAGTCTAAGACAGTTCAAAACAGCCATACAGTACTATCAACGTCAGCTAGAAATTGCTAAAGAAGTGGGAGACAAGGCCGGAGAGGGAAAAAGTTATGGCAACCTCGGGAGGGTTTATGGCAGTCTAGGACAGTTCAAAACAGCCATCCAGTACAATAAACGTGATCTAGAAATTGCTAAAGAAGTAGGAGACAAGGTCGGAGAGGGAATCAGTCATTGCCGTCTCGGCTGGATTTATCTCCGTCAAAGAGAGTTAAAAACGGCAATCGAGTGTTATGAACGTCACCTAGGAGTATCCAAAGAAACGGGAGATAAGACCGGAGAGGCGTGCTCACTCTGTTCCCTTGGAAGCAGTTTTGAGTGCCAAGGAAATCTTATGAGGGCTTTTGACTGTTACTACTCGAGTGTAGAATTGTATGATGATATCAGGGCCAGTCTTCAACTCAACGATCAGTGGAAGATTTGTTATCGTAATCAGCACCAAGTTGCATACAAAGGTTTGTGGCGTATAAATCTCAATCGAGGTCAAGTTGTGAAGGCTCTTCTTGCCACAGAGAAAGGACGTGCTCAAGCTCTGAGGGACCTCATGGTCACAAAATATCGGCCTGGAGATTCTTTAACGCCCAGTGCATTCCGCATTTCTCTGAGGTGGGTTCCATTGAGCACAGTTTTCATAGCTATTAGCGGACCATGCGTTTACTTCTGGGTTTGCCTTAGTGAAAATAAAGTCCAGATGAGAAAAGTACACGTGAACAAATACAAGTATGAGGAGGAATTGGAATTTTTCATCCAGCTACTGAACAAATCTACTCTTAAGGAGATCGGTGCAAGAGATACTGTTACC
Organism: Pocillopora verrucosa; assembly: GCF_036669915.1. Lineage (NCBI taxonomy): Eukaryota > Metazoa > Cnidaria > Anthozoa > Scleractinia > Pocilloporidae > Pocillopora > Pocillopora verrucosa. The sequence goes on along the minus strand of NC_089322.1, from coordinate 1,030,407 downwards.
ATCGAAAATCCTCCGCTTGACTCGCCGATAGAAGAGAAAGTGGCCACTGATGTGATCCGAGTTGATGTGAGGCACTCCCAATCAAGTGCTTTAAAGAAGCTGCATGACATCATCGTTACTCCTATTGCTGATCTGATCGAAGGCAACAACGAGATAACATTCATTCCTGAGGGGCCATTTTGCCTTGTACCTTATGCAGCGTTGCAGGACTTCAACTCATCATATCTGGGTGATTCTTTTAGAATTCGTGTGCTTCCCTCTCTGACGACCTTGCAACTAATTCATGATTGTCCAGCTGACTTTCACATGAAGACTGGTGCATTGCTTGTCGGCGACCCATGTTTCAAACATATCATATATCAGGGAATACTTTTGGTGCAACTTCCAGGAGCAAGGAAAGAAGTAGAGATGATCGGACGTATCCTCAATGTCTCACCTCTCACTGGAGAAATGGCAACAAAAGATGAAGTGTTAAAACGAATATCATCAGTGGCCTTAGTTCACATAGCAGCGCACGGTAAAATTGAAACTGGAGAAGTTATCCTGGCACCAAACACCACAAGAGATAACCTTCAGCCGCAAGAGAAAGACTATCTACTGACGATGAAGGATGTGATAGAAGCTGGGTTGCGAGCACGTCTGGTTGTACTTAGCTGCTGTCACACAGCTCGTGGGGAGGTTATGGCCGAGGGTGTGGTAGGCATGGCGCGTGCACTTTTGGGTGCCGGTGCCAGATCGGTTGTGGCAACCTTGTGGGCGATTGGCGACAAGGGAACCCTGGAGTTCATGAGTTTCTTCTACGATGCACTTGCCAAAGGCAAGAAGGCAAGTGAAGCTCTCAATCAGGCCATGAAGTGTATGAGAGAAATTGAAAAGTTCAAGGAGATGATTTACTGGGCACCATTTGTACTAATTGGTGACGACGTCAACCTGGATTTCAAGGATATTTCGAAGCTGAAGCAAGTAGATATTCTGTTTACACATTCTATTCAATGCAAAGTTACCTTAAATCATAATTATAGCTTATGTATGAGCACTAATACTTGCGTGTTATTTTCCCCTCAGTTGGTGATGAATTTATCCTTTGCTCCGACAAATTGAGATGCAGTACAATCAAGTGGACACGTTTACGATGATAACATTCTTTTTAGGAAACATGATAGGAGTAAAACAGCAAATTTCTTTTAAAACAATCCTGTTGTGCTCTGTATCGTTTTATGATTTAAGAAATATTTCATGGCGACTCAACTATCCTCCCTAAACTTAGATTCTTTTATTTTTCAGTTAAGGCAATGAGCATTGGAATCCCAGGGAGTTTCTGGATACCTAAAAACGCTGATATTTGGACCAGAAACCAGTAAGCTACGGCTGAAATCTTTGCCAAGAGTCTTTTTTTCAAAGCAGGAAGAACTAAAAGACGGCCAAAAGCAAGTTTGACAAGAGAACGGATTTCCTTTGATTTAAAAGCTGACTTTTTGTTTGTCTGAACTGCTCTTCCGAGCTTCATCTTTGATATCCTGCTGAACCTGCTGTTTTTTTTTCATATGTCTTGAAATTATCATGACTAGCTATGTAAAAAATTATTTTTGATCTAAGTATTACCTACTAAGTGAATTTGGGCGAAGTTGAAACGTCTTGAAAAATGTTGCCCAGAGTTTTTTCAGACTTTTCCTCAATTTTTTTTTTCTCATGATGGATGTAAAACTGTTACAGCCATGTGCGTGTGTGGAGAATTTCCATGGAAATTGGAGAATAATCAGTTGTCCGATTGCTCAATTATCTTTTTTTTTTTATGTCCGATGGAAATTTTGATGAACTTTTCGAGGATTTGTGCCCAATCATCGGTACTTAAAGTTAGTTTCTGCCGATCAGAATTTGGTTTACCTGGCCTTAAAGTGACAGATTTTGTCCGTAATGGCCAGGACTTAGTCTTGGTATTTGTTAATATTCTGAGATTTCTCCTCTAATTTTGAAGGCGATGAAATGTGTCATTTTTATACAAGAAAAATGATGCATTTTAAGTATATTGTTTGAATTAATCAGTCCAAAGGCAAAAAGAGCAGTTTTATTCTAATTTTAGTTACTGGCCTATAAAGCATTGAGAGAAACTCAGAACGAGGTAGGAAATTGGAGCCAAATGATTTCATTTAGTTTCTTCGATTAGATTGTTTACCTATTATCTAAGTACAATAAACTAACAATGAAACAAGTCGCTTGACATTTTGTTAGAATGGAAGAGGAAATCAATAACAAAGGGAAGAAAAATTTTCTGCATCAACCTGCATAAGCCGTTTCTTGTCGTTTGAAGTAGTGAGCGCGTCTATGTCTTGTTTGCTTGATAACATTTGCCCATTTCTTTCAATCGGTTTAATGAATGAGAGATACACTTCGATATTTTTTGACTCTATAACTGCTAGTATTGATCATTTGCAACCATTGCTTAGGATGTCACGCGACGCACTTCTTTAGCACGTTATGTGACAGATAGGATGTTTTGTCAGATCTTGTCGTTTGAAGCAGTGAGCGCACCTATGTCTCATTCCCTCAGCCTTTTCCCATTTCCTAGGATAACGTTATCAAATGAGATATAAACTTCGATATTTTCAGATTTTATAACTGCAGCCGTTCCTTAGGATGTCACGCGACACGCTTCTTTAGCATGTAAAGCGACATGATGTTTTGTCATATATCGTTGAAAAGGCAAGTAAAAAGAAATTACCTTTGACTTTGGAAGATGGTGCTTTATTCTGTTTATAGAAAGCGTCCTCGTCATGGGAGGTACCCTAGGTCGGTGTGCTTTCTCGAGTGTAGGAAATATTGATGAGCGTTGTCCATGATCACTGGGCATTCCTGTTATGTTCAATCTGTAAGCCCTGATATTTTGACTTCACCCAAGATTTAAGAAACTGCGACGACGTAGATGTTTCAGCAGAACATGTTTACTGACGATAGCATATATCATAACCATTTTCTAAAAAGAGTCATGGGGGAGGTTCGGTTTATCCCCTATGGGTTGGGAGTGTAAATGGCTACGTGGTTTCAAGGGTAGCATCACAAGACGGATTCTCAAGAATCTCAGAGCTAAGGTTTCAGAAGGTTATGATGAGAATTTCGCTGAGAAATTGCTGGACTTAGGCTTCTTTCGTCTGCTCAGATTTTCTCTTCGTGCTTCATAATTCTACTCCATCTACCCACCTTACGGCGGTTTTTACTATATACCACATAGGTGAATAATACTTTTCGCGTGGTCTGATTGGCTAATTCGGAATAAACAGTCGAACCTTTGTCAGTTGGTCCAATTTCTTTCCGAGATCCCCGCTCGGATAAAAAGAAGCACACAAATTAAATGAAATCCGGTTTCGCCAGTAGTCCTACCAATATAATATTTCACTTCCACCTCACTTTCCACTTCCGCTAGTTTTTTTCCGAGAAAGATCAGAGGTCTTCATTATGTTGGAGCTCGCTAACTGTACCAAGCTGTCTGACAAGGGAGACTGAAATTGAATCATATTCATTTTGCTTTGATTGATTCTAAAACGGCAGATAGTTCAGCGAACAACACTTTGCAGGAGTAATTACAATGCTGTCGACATTTTCATGAAAGTGCTTCAGAGAAGCGCGCAAGCCTGCCCTGAGCTCTTCTTGTCTGGTTAATTACGGTTTGTCAACCCTTCGCGCAAAGTCTCTCTAAGTTGTAGCCTGCAAGCCAAGAATCCTTTTTTTTTAGTCCATGTCTGATTCAAGACTTGTATCGAAATATGAAAAATTCGCAAGTGTGAAAAAAATCGTTCCGATATTTGCCTTCGCTAAAACAATTGTGTACAAAGTGCTCGCAATTGACCGTCAACTACGTATTCTTTCTTACCGCTGGTTCTTTGCTCCTCAGTTCCAAACCCACACCTCCCTTCCAAAATCTTTCCCCTAAGTCTCGTGCAACAACGTTTTACTTTTCTTATTGAATATTTTTTAAAGGTGCTCTATAGTAACAGAGAATGACAATAATAATAATAATGACAATAATAAACCTATGCTTAAAACACCTGGGCAAACCGTAATATTTATTTGCTATATTTCTCTTTTTTTTTTCCTATATACCTGACTTTTAACCTGACGTAAACTGCTTGCTCTTTTTTGTACGTATAACTTTCCAGTACTTAATATATTATCTTAAAAAAAAGAAACATGACACAAATGTACCAAAGAAAATGAAATAATATACAGAATCCATCATCGTTTACAAAGAAATCGATATACAAAAAAATTTAGGGCGGTTTCCATTAGAGGAGTAATATTATGACTCAACAAAAATTAAAAAGCAACAAAAACCAACAACAACAACAAAAAGAACAACAACACCCAGATACACCCAGATATCCGTAAAGAGCGAACAGTGTTCTTCCTTCTGGGTAAGTTTAAAAGTTTTATACTGGAACGTCAAAGTTGACGCTTCTAAGAGTCACAACAGTCGCCGTGAAGTGGCGGCCTTGGCGGCAGTACTAGACAAGAGATGGGTTGCGTAGGAGAGTCACGGCTAGGAACCAGCGGTTGACAGCCTTTAGGGACATGTGCGGCTGAAGGGGATCCCTAATAATGCCTGAAAGACAAAGAGAGAGACACGGCAATATAAGCTGCGTTTGATAGGTTTGGACGAGATCTGGAAGGAATTTGTTTGTTTGCCCTCTTTAGTCTTTTTGTGTTGGCCGTAACCTTATTCAAACACGACAGAATTTCATAATCATTTCACAACTCGATCGCTGCTTGTATATAAAAGTAAATAGAGGCATGAAACTGCAGGAAAAGCTAATGCCTATGCTTATTCCGTCACCTTCTGACGATTTTGAGTATAACTTGCCTGGTCTTACCCAATAAAGATGATAACTGCAGCTTTTTATTACAAACGTTTTGTTTTTATTTAGAATTATTTTTTTAATTTTTTAATTTTATTATTATTATTATTATTTTTTTTGCACAATACATGAAAATGTAGAATTCACAATTGGAATTCTTCTCGTTTTTTCTTACAACATCAACTTTGCCCTCAGAATCCCATTACTTTACTAGATTAGTAATAGTTAACTTCTGGCATCTTGATCATCCTTCTCCTTTTGAAAAAGCTACTTACTTAGCAATGCTACTGCAAAATATCAGCTCTTACTACATGGATCACGCCTCTTACTCAATTTTTTGACGAAATAAAGTTCATTTGAACTGCGGATGAAAATCAAGCAAATAAATAATTCACCCAAGTTGACTGCATTTGAAGGAAGTACATAACTTGAAAAAATCCGGGCCTCAGCAGCTTCGAACCCATGCCTCCTCAATACTCACTTGGCTTTACTACCAATTGAGCTACCAAGCCTCGCTCCCAACGTGAGCTCTCAATGGGAGGCATAGGTTCGAATCCCGTGGAGAGCTGAATTCTTTCCGGGCTCTTTTTCTGTATTTTCCTTAAATTGCAGTCCACTTCCGCAGATGATTTCTTTGCTTGCAAGCTACAAAGAAGTAATAAAACTACTCACTTTTAAAAGCTTAAGACCTGTAAGATAATTTTATCATATTTCTGTAATCAGTCTCTTAAAAAAATAACTTGTCCTGTAAAGAGGAATCAGTCAGTTTGATAGAGATAGAGACTAGAGAATATCAGTTAATTGTCTCTTGGTTAGGGACCATCGCATGCGATAAGGGAAGGGAGCAGAAAAACTGCTGAGATTTCGCCCTTCTCTACCCCTGTAAGACATTTTTATCAGCTATGCGATTTGCTTCATTTTCAGGAGCTACACATATATGGAGAGCATGCATTTAAGCTGTCAAAGTTGTGATGTGCACATGTATTGGAAGAAAACTAGGTAGATTTCTCTTTTCGAACTGCTAGATTTCTCTTAGCTCTCGGCTTTTATCTTTTCGCAATCCTGGATGATGCAATATCAAGCAGGTTGGTGATTGAACAAAGAAAAGTACCAACAAGGGAATTATCGTTTGAATTACCACCAAATTCAAAGAAGCAACTTCGTGAGCAATGTAAGGTAGACAGTGAGAAGAATTACTGTTGAGAGCTTGAGAGTGAAAGGGTTAAGTAAGCTTTTCATATATTACTGTTCCATAACTCAGCAATATCGTCCTTTCAGCACAAAATGATTCGAGGGAGGAAAACTGCTTTCACAGATAACATTTAGAATGTTAGAAAATCAGCCAGTAGTGCAGTAGCGCAGATGGCATCGTTGTTGTGGCGGTGTTCCTTTAATGAAATAAACAATGAATCCTGACCTTGACATTGAATTACCCTCCAGTTTCGGTGAAAATGGGGGAACTCGTCCCAAACGAGGTTAGATAGTTATCACCGAGAATGCGCTTGTCGGGTCATAAAAAGCGATATTAACTTTTAAAGCGTACTCTGAATTATTCCGTTCGGTTTCATAAAGTATACCTCATTGCATTGTAAATGAAGATACACAAACATTCTTAATCAAGCGTGTTATAAGGTTAGACGTGTAAATCAAGTGAGGCCAGGTATGCTACGATAATTTAGTTTTCCGAGCTTTCGCCGATCTACAGCATCGTCAGCGATCATCCCTGATGATCGGCGAAAGCGTGTAAAAATGCCCAAAAACATTTCTATTCATATTTTATTGTTTGTAAAACACGAAGTTTAATGAAATCAAATTAAGATTCCAATGTAAGACAGCTGTTAAACATTTGGAATTTTCTCTTTCTTACTAACTAGTGGTCGAATCTTATCAATGTATCATATTATTAACATTATTTTTTACTTGTGTTTTTATTTAGTATTATTCTTTGGTTTCTCCTTCACATAGTTCACGAATCTTTACAATGTAACTTTTACGCCGTAAGTTGATGGTGTATTTGTAAAGGTAAACTCAAATTGTAACGCTAGCAAATTCAGCTGAAAATACACGAGTGCTGTCAAAACATGTTTTGTCAACTCAGAAGTGTTGAAAATATTAGTATAATACGAAATTTCATAGGAAGTGTTTATGCACCGAAGAGTGTTTGTCAAGTCACACGGGGATTCAATGCAGAATATTTTTTTCTTTTTCATCGAATACTTAGTCACTGCCAGAAATGGAAATGTTTAATCTTCGTGTGGTCAATAATCGTTTAGATTTGACAGGCTTCTCTGTAATTGGCTGAATGTCGAGATGCCTAAATGATGATTCATATTATTAGGAATTTCACTTTTTCATTTTCACGGAAACTTAGGATACCGCTCTATAATGCAGCTGCCATGCTTCATCCTCTATCAAACTTCATTATTAAAACCTCTAAAAGGGATCCAAAACCTCTTTTTGTTTCCGCTTCAATTACCTTGAATTACTGGAAATTCAGAGCTGTGATTTGTTAATCACGAGCATGATAACAGACAGAATTAGACGACACCAAATCCTGTTATCAATTGATCATAACCATTACAATTTCCGAAAAAACAAACACATCCAGAAAAAATATCTCCGGTGGAGACAATGTTTAATGTTAAAATTCCCTCCATCCTGGAAATTCCCAGTTTTCCTTCAAATGAGTGGTTTTTGTGATCAATTCTGTGATTGGTGGATTTAGCTGAGTAGACTTTGTATGATTGACTGCTTCAAGTGTCCGATCACATTGTCCGATGACATCTCTCTAAAAAAAATAGTGAAAATTAAAGCAGTTACCGCACCAGTCACATTTGAAGAAATTGTAATGGTTATGATTACTGAAATAATTTTAATCAATCATTCTATGCAATGATTTCACAGTAATGTTATCATAACCTGACCAGGTCCATCAGATTGGTAACAACACTCATTTTTCTGATCCTTTCCTGAGTTGAAAGAGTCATCCCCTCCTCCACAAGAATCGTCATTCATCTCTCCGCCACCTCCGCCAGAATACCCACCCCCACCCTCTCTTCCCTGAAGAAATCCTCTGTCACCTTCTGCGTTCTCATCTGTTACGTGGGATAAAAGCCTCTACTGCCTCCACCGCTACCGCCTAAAAGAATGAAAAGAGGATTCAACTTCAACGGACAAAAAAAATGATATAAAAAAAAAGTAAAATGAATTAAATGACACCAATTATACCAAAAAGGTTTTTTTTTTTACATAGTAATTGGTACTACCTTATTTAAACGAATCGTTTGGTGGGGGGAAAGTCCTCCCTGAATTTCACAATACGGATGTCAATTTCTATAAGTAAGAATCGAATTTTTTTATTCATCTAGATGTGGTGTTCCCATAGCCTACGAGTAAGCTTTCATAAATGCTGCTGCTGAGACAAGTACACCTCTGGCTTTCCAGAAAGTTTCCCGAAAGTCAAGGGGTGAGTGGGGCGAGGTGTCGAGAAGGCTACAGGCTATCTCTAGCGGACCTCTTTCTCGCCTGTTTCGCTCTCCAGCTCGCGAGGCCCCTGGAAATTCTCTCACCTGCGTAGCTGGAATTGCCACTCTGCCCGCTAAGACCACCGATTCCGCCTGACCCTGCTGATCTGTACCCAGGATTCCCGTTGTGTTCGTACTAGCGTCACACCCTGCATGCCGCTTTGTCAAATAATACAGACCTCCTCCACCTCCAGCTATTATCAAAGGCGTGTTGTATTTTCTGACAACGAATGTACCTCCGCCACCGCCAGAACTCCAGTCATGATCTTCAGAGCCCCCTTCCTGTCCCACAAGGATACGCATGATCTCATCTTTAATCAGACTGAACGTTCCGATCATTCTCGCTCCTCTTCCTCGATCTTGAGCGCTATTGGGGTGTGAATCGTACCCTTCTACTGCGCCTATTGCTTCTATTCTGTAGTCACCAGTGTGAGACACAGAACATTGTTGAATACCACTGGACAATGTAACTTGTCCGTCATGATCCTGACCTGTTTAGTGACTGCCCACCGTTGTTGGACTATATCTTCCAGTGGCACCGAGATTTGAGAACATCGCAGTGAATGCCGAAAAATGAAATGATTATAATAATAATTGTAATAAAAAATAGTAGTAAAAACCATTACATCATTAATGCCGTACTTGATGTGCTTGTTAATTCGTAGTCCGTTAAGAAAACATTCGATGCTCCGTTAAGGTTGTCGACATTGTCATTCATCTCTCACCTAGACAACTAGATGACACAATCACTAGCTTGAAGGATGTTACAAGAGGTAAGCACAATATTGGCTCTGAGTGCTCCTTACATATTTATGATATTAACGTAGAATCATCTTTTCTGAAGGGTACTGAGTCTGTTATGAATGCCCACTTAACATGCATTTGTCCTAAAACTCGACAATGGAGGCAAAATCATCAGTCATGAATCCTAAAGGTATCATGAACCTTCGTGTTCAACCAAAACCATGAGAATATGATATTCTTTAGACCCTAGCTTTACCCTAACTTTGTACTCGTCAATGATACAAAAATAAACATGTAGAAAAAAATTATGGATCATTAATCAGTGGGCGAAAAAAAAGAAACGGATGCCATGGATCTCATGTTAAAATGATTACGCTTCTAAACCTCAACTACAGATAATTGTTAGAATGTTGCTTACAACTCTCGCAGTTTTCACCTATGGCTTTAGGTGGACACAGGCAAATGTATCTCGGTGAATCCATTGAGACATGTTGCACCGTGGGCACAGGGGTTGCTAGAACACAGATTCTTGTGAGAAAACCAAAAAGAGCATTCTCGGTCTCCAATTTGAACACTAAGGGCCACTTATTTACACGAGGTCTAACCGAAACCGCGGTTTTACGCAAGCAGTGGACCTTAAAGACTCTTTATAAGAGGGTTCATTGAATTAAATAAATAAATAAATGTTCTTCCACTAACAGCTTTCGGCCCTCTTGACGTTGTTCACAAAAATAAATGTTCAGATAAAAGATTCAGCTAAATTTAAGATGGTTGAGAGCGCGGTTTCGCTAAAACAACGACTACTTAACTTTGTTAAAATATCCGGCCACATGGCATCGATTCTCCTATAATCTTTTTCTTCGATCTCTATTCATCTATTTACATGGTAAATATTATTTTACCTGAGTAGCCCAGTAAAGGGATCCTTCCTGCGCTTTAAGATCTTCGGAATGCTGAATATGGTAAGAATCACTCAATTGACAGATCCTGAGTCCATTCTTGTCGGGTGGCCCGACGTTCACCGACACACAATTACTTTCCATCAGGCACTCGTATCTATAGTCACCGCTGAGTCCATTTCCTATTTTGAGTGTTATATTGAAGAAACGTAAAATGGTTTCCGTGTTTACATAGCCTGATGTAAACCCTTGGGAGGTTGGGAGAACACGAGATAAGCGTAGGAAACCACGACGTGAAAATGAAAGAGGAACGAAAACCGTGTTTACATACGCTCATGTAAAATGGTTTTATGGCCAATCAGAGCGCGCCTACTATTTGAATTATTTTATAATACCAAGTAAATGACCTTGGAGAGCGAATCCATTGTCTGGTCGTCCAAACCGTAGACTTCGACACCCGAGTCCTGCAAAAAGGGATATATAGGGAAAAAAAAAGCAGAAAAGCAAAAAAACAAAATAAACGACGTGTCTCTTTCAAATCGCCACCCCATAGAGCTGATTCGAAATGAGCAAGGGCCACGTCGCTGAAAATCAGCACCAAACATGTTGCAAGAAAAACGATAACGAATAAAGAGTTCTTGCTTTCTGTCCAAGCTCTCCACGATCGTAACAAGAAACGTGGATCCATCGCGGCGTCTGATTTTGGTGACATGACCTCCTCATTGTATTCAGTATCGTCTTTAGCCAAGACTACGGAAACCAAATAGACTTCAATAGACATGGTCAAAATCAACGCAACCTTATGGACGGCTTGAAAAATGGGCGTTTGCGCGAAGCACCTGGGCCAAAAGATCATTGCGGAAGCGATAAATCCTAGAAAAGGACCGCGTACAATTTATGTTCTTCATGTACTGAGGGATGTTCATAACACACTTTCATGATTGCCGTTAAGTTACTAATTTGAAAAAACATCATGGACAAGGAAAGAACTCTCAAGACATTACAGGATTCCGTAGCTTGAATACGGAAACCATTCTACCAATCCGCGGCATCCGCGACCAGAATTACAACTTGGCAAGCGACATGAAGACCTAATAATATCCAGCACTTTTTGGTAAACCTGTATTTTTTTCCATCTTTGAAGCAGCTCAGTAACAATAGTCCGTTGAAAAAGATTGCAGCTAAATCCAGTACGAATATCAAAAGAGGAGTTGGCACTGCTAAATACATGATGCGAGAGCGAAATCCTTCCTTGGTTCGTGGTTGAATTGAGCTGTATTGACGTGTGTCTTGAGAGCGCGCAATTATCTTATCAGTATCGGGGAGAGCCAAGGGAGGTCTGAACAAGAACAGAAAAACATAGGAATGGTTACCCGTCCATGATTCTTATCTTACGCTTCTGATTTGTCAGAAACAAACGCAAAAAAAGTTAAAAAAATAGCAAAATCTAGTACGGCATTTTATGAAAAGTGTGATGTACCACTGTCTGAAGAGTAGACCTTTTTGTTTAACACGTAAGTGGAGTTGATGGTATTTCCATAAACAGGCAGGCTCTGTTGCTATTTTCGGAGAGGTTTCTGTGTAACCTCTATGCTATTCTAAAACAAAGCATTAGTCCTAAAGGCAACTCTGTTGTTTTCACCATAGTTTCTTTAACCAAAACGAAGTTTGGAGCTGAACGTACATCTTACCCACTTTCTGTCTTTCCTCTCTAATCAATTTTCGAACTGTTAAAAGAGAACTATGTTTCTAGAAACTAAATAATTTACATGTCCGCGTTCAAACAATTTATGAGATTCAAATTTAAAATTCTAATAAATGCCTAAACGTGATCGTTCCAAAGCTGCTTTCAATTGTGATGAAAATTCGATTTAGCGACGCTTTTTTCTTCTCAGGCTCTTTTTTAGGTTAATCCCTTGTCGAATTCCTGATCAGGATTGATTCTCTATTTTTAACTTAGCACGTTCAACATTTCTTTCTCCTAAGGTGACTATAAGTGTCCAAAACTTCTATTTTTCATCCTGCGCACTGAATTTATAATCAGTTAACTTGCGTGAATGGCGGTAGAACAACAGGAATCAAAGAGCGATTCAAACTGTTCCAAAATATGCCCTTTTTTTCTTTTCAATATTGCGACATGAAAAAGAGACAAAGTATTCAATCCTCAATTGAAGATAAGTTTAAAGAAAAGTACTTGGGAAGTAAGCAAGAAATGATTTTAAGTCGAAGGTAAATCTTTAAACTGATAGATTATAAACAGTTTATAAGCTCCTGATTTGTTACATCGTCCTGAACGAGGAACGTACTAATAAGTCCCTTTGATATCGTTGACCTTCATGTCTCAGCTTAACAAATAAGCCTAGGAATATTCCCCTTCCGCCAGCTCTCCCAGAAAAATTGGAAATCACAGTTTAAAATACAGTATGTCGTGACAAGAGAGAATTCGAGGTTCGTGTTCTTTCGTCGTGACCGCATCAACATCACGGAAAGCTTGCGTTATGTAGCTTTTGTCACGCAAATTATCAAGTCACCTGATCACGGAGAGCCGGTTCATTTACGCTGTGTGCTTTGTGAGCTGTTGAGAAAATGGAAGGAATTTATTTCTTCCTCACTCTCTGTTCCTTTCTGAATTTAGCATCATCGCATCAAGCAGTTAAACACCTTTCCAAGTCTGATTTGGCACCGTATGACTCTCCTCATGGACCCGAGCAGATTCACATTTCCTACGGAAATATTCCGAGTGAAATGACAATAATGTGGTCGACCTCGAATTCATCGGAGTTTGCCAGTTCGGTCGTCCTTTATGGCTTAGCGCCGAAGAATTATTCTCTTGAAGCAAAGGGAAAATGTGTTTTATTTACCGAAGGAAATCCAGATGGACTGAAATACATCCATCGCGTTGTTCTCCAGGTAAGAGCCACAGAAGTGTTTTAAAACAATGGTGACTTGATTCCCAATCGATCGATCATGGAACGTAATTTCAGTTTTGAAGCGGTTTTAAGTTTTAAGCGGCGTAAGTTTTCAGTTTTGAAGCGGTTTTCAAAAGCCTATGATGGTAACTGTTTTTAGTCACAAAGTATTGTACTAGCTCTGCCAGAAGGTTTTTTACAGTCAGTTAGTTTATTTCGTTAAGACTGACCTCAACAGGAAATGGACCAGTTGTTGACGATTCATCAAGCGATAGTTAATTGCATGAAGTAAAGAAGTGATTGGTGATCAAGTCACCAACATGTGATTTAAACCATTTTAGTACAGATATTGTTTCTTTGAAACAGCAGTTTTAAACATTCTGCTTGTGGCATGGTTCTGATCAGATTCAATATGAATGAGTATTCATTTAGAAGGCCGCAAAGAACATTGTGTAACTCGTACTTGAATTTGGCGAATTTATCAGGCTAGTGCTGGCTACGCATTGGTAATCCTATTTTCGGTTTTAAGAAGATTTATTACCAATGTCAATATAACAACTAGTCAAATGAAAAAAAGGGGATGAGTTTCTAAAGAAACTGTGTTTGATCTGTGTAGCAAAGTTTGGTTTAACAACCGAGTGAATAATGTAAATTGGCCACCGTAAAGAGTTTCTCAGCTAAGAAACTCTTTACGGAGGCTAAGTTACAGTAATAACTCGTTTGATAAAACCGAATACTCAGATCCTTCCTTACAAAATGGTTGTGTAGAGTAATGGTTGCGTTGACTAAAACTCCAGGTTAATCCTACACCAGAAAAAGTATCATTTTAGGTAAGGTATGGGTTGCACCTTGAATATTTTTGAAGGATTGTATTTACTGTTTAATAAAAATCTGTGTTCAGTTGTTCCCCAAATTTCCAGTCAGCGAAAACATTAATGGTGTTGTAATGCTTTAGTGGGGCAAATTTTGAGAAAATTGAGGTAAACAATAGCACAATAACAGCAGTAACTGACAGTGCTTGCCAGAAAAGCATTATTGATATAACCCTTTAACTCCCAAGATCTGATTGTTAATTTTCCCCTCTAGCTGTTACACATTTCCTTGTAACTTAGCTATGAGAACTTATTGTTAGATCAAGATGGTGGCTTCTATGCAATAAGTTGGATTATTCTCTTTACCTGTTTGCTTAATAGTGTATGGATGTTATAGGGAGAAGTTTCATGTTAATCACATCTGGGAGTTAAATGGTTAACATGAGTGGAGGTCAGTTTTATTTTGTCTGACGATGTTGATGTTTTGACACAAATTATGTCAATACTTGAATGGGGAGCTAAATAACCCAGTCGTATAAAAAAGGTAGATAACAAGCCAATTTTTTGTCTACAGGTTATAAGTTAGATTTTCCACTATTACCTCTCTTCAAGCTACCAACTAAATGCAGGCTTCATTTGCTTATCTTTGCTACACTAAACAGAATATAATAAACTGCCTCTGATTGAATAAAAGGAGTAGTGCAGTGGTTGAGCAAACTGTTAAATGGGATACAAAGCCATGATATCCTATCTTTGGAGAACATGAATATTAGCCATCGTTTACTTACTTTCTGGTGTATTCCAGCTTTCAATGTGTCAGAACATTTATAGTTACCTTTAGTAATATAACCACTAGTGCAACCCTACTTGGTTGACTAACAGTTTTGGCATTTTACTCAGCAGAGTAGAAAAATCTTCTCAAGTATTAGACCCATGTTGTAATTTAACAAATATTTCTTATTTCAGTAAATTACAATTATGGAACTTATTTTTGAACTTCCAAAGTTGATGTTTTGTCAATTCACATCACATGTTTGCTGAATGTTGTATTGAAATTTTTGTGTGGAATTTACGTGTTGATCATGATGATCATGATTATTTTCTTACATCTAATGTTGATATTTATTCATTTTTTCAGGGTTTAATTCCTGGGATAAAATACTCATACCGTGTACAAAGTGGTAGTAACATTAGTGATGGGTTTGAATTCACTGCTAAAAGAGATGATGAGGTAAGGTGCTGCATTTCTCTTGAGCCCCCTCGCTCTCAAGATCTCATTAGTAATTCTCCTTACTGAATGCCATTTAATTCTTATGATGTTAAGGCTGAGAATTTGGTATTCGATCAACTTATAATCCCCTTATTGATGTTTTTCTTTATTCTCATTGCTTATCAATATTGATATTGTAAGGAGAAATTCTGTCTTGGTTACTCAAGAGAGAATTTATAAAAATAAGTAAACAAAGACAACTAAATAAAACTTTATCCTATTTGAATTGTCTTTCAAGAAATCTGAATGCCATGCAAGTAATTGACTTTATCCACACGTGTTTGAAATGAGATTTTGTAATTTCTCTAAAACACTAACCAAACAAAATGTTTTGTGTGATTTGTCATTTCTGGTAAGGATAAACAACATTATATTAAGAACGTATGTAGGAAAAAAAACTGGTTGCAACAAAATAGTTTTGATTGGTGATTAGTGCATTTTTAGATTTTTTATGTGGCATGTCCAACCATTTAACAATGTGCCCCACTGAAAATGTACATGTATTTCTACTTTGTATCCTTGCGGCATAAATTTTTCAAGAATCTATGAAAAGTAGAAGAGAGGGTAGATGTGTTAGGGTAGATATGTTAGTGTGGCACTCATCAGAGCTCTAGGTGACTTATGAAATCCCTCTATCTGCCATTGTTGCCTGAACAATTGGAACAAGTATAACCAAGTTATGGCTGCTTCAAAATAGTATAGCAAATGGCTTATAACCTTGTAATTACTGTTTGGCATGATTTCCTTTTGTTTGGCATTAAAACAGCCTTAAATTAGACAGTTGTAATTTTGAATTGATAATTCTCTTGTTTGATTTGTTAAATAGGAAGAATACTTGACTTTTGATATCTACAGGCTTGAAAAGAAAATTTGTAAACATCATTTTGATAAGTGGAAAGAGTTGCTGCTGCTTTGTATGAAAATTTTTTCCTTCCCCTCCCATCAGACCATTTTATTATGTATGTAGCCTTCATCAGTCAACAGATATGATAGTCAGAAAGCTTCTCCATGAAGATTTTAAAAAAATTGAGTCTCATTTGCAGTAAACATTTCTATTGTTTGTATCTATTTTAAGTGATAGTTCAGGCACTGTTCTTCAGCCATCACCGACAAAAAATTGAGAATTAGCACCGAACATTTGGAACCAACCTGCTTTCGATACTTGATGCAGAGAATAGAACGTAATGAATTGCCTAAGCTTTGGTCAACTTTTCATTTCTCACCACTAGTAAACTTTAGAATCATCACTAAATACATACCTTTTATTATTATTATTATCATGAATTTTTTGGTGGTTTACTCATTTTTTATAAGATTGCATTACTTGTTTCATCATAACCATTACAATTTCCTCAAATGTGATTGGTGCATCAGCTGCTTTGTATATCACTAATCACTTTGAACAGTTGTAATTGATCAGTGTAATCGGACAGTTGCCTGTAATCGGTCACCTGTGTTTGGACAGTCAAAGCAGCCAATCATACTAAGTCCGCTTAGCTAAATCCACCAATCACAGAATTGATCACAATAACCATAGCAACAATCACTTACTCTGAAAAAAAATTGGGAAATTTCCAAATTTTTTGCTTTAAACAGTGTTCCTACAGGAGAAGTTTGTCCTAAGTGTTTTTTTTTCGCTTCGCGGTCGTCCGATTTTATTAATCACTCGTATGATTATAGACCGAACTGGACACCACACAATCCTATCACCATTATTATAATAAGTAAAGTAGAAACTTTCGTGTGCGCTGTACTAGCAGCAGCAAAGTGACCTAAGTTTTGTTTTGAGGCGAATGGATATCTCTCTGTCGATTTCACGAGCACGTAAGTAACACCTCACCCAATCACGAGCGAGAGTTTTTATTTTACGGACATGTGTTTGTCAGTGACTTCGTAGCCACCTTGGTAACACATTTCGCTCAATTTGCTCGGCGACGATCGAGGCATTTAGGGCGTCGTCTCCAAGAATGTGTATATGACAATCGACCCTAGCACTTCTTCCGTTGTCGCTTCCTCGTCTTGTTTGGTTGAACTTTTGCTTGCTATTCTCGTCGTCGCGAACGAAAGAGGTTTTTTATGCCTCTCCAAGAATTTGTAGTTCATTTCAAAACAGGGAAGAACCTCTGGCTCACTTTGAAAAACGCTTTTGTTTGTTTCCAGCTCTTCAAAAGGTGATGATGGTTTTGAAAGCACTTTTGAATGACATTGTAGAAAACTTTGTTACAATATGACGATAGTTTTTATGAGCACGTAGATGCGAAACAATATCACTTAGCCTCCTTTTCAACTCGCAATTCCACGCTAAATCCTTTGCTTCGTTGACCAATCAGAATGCGGGATTTTGTTTAATCGTGCGATTCCATTAGACATTTTTATGATAAAGTTTCGACGTAATGCTGAATATTTCTTTCAGACAAGTATGATTGTTTACCTAATTTGAACCGCAGCACTGTCTTCCAACAAACAGTTGTTGACTTTGTTATTTGCTATTTGTTTCTGCCTTTCAAATTGAAAATTTAGTCTTAGTTTTAACCATTTCTCCGGTACAGAATGCGTCAACTGATTTTTACTTTTCTTATAGATTATAGGCGAGAAATTTCGGTTTATAACGTTCCCCTTTTTCCCTGGGAACAGACGTAGACGATTAAAAGACAGCTCCGCGTCTCTTGGCAGTTTCGCGCGACCCTGGAAATTAATATATGTTGACATGTTCACATTCAACCCAAAATCAACGATAAACAATCCTCACGTTTGTGCAAATATGTTCTTTGTATGATGCAATCTTTCAATGCGGGTATACTTTCTCCAGTCAGACCTCAAGTTCTGAGTGATACGAAGTGCTCGTATTTCAGTTCCCACGAACAGCTCAAGACATTAAGAGATCGCGCCATTTGAGTACCATAATTTTAGTGTTGTTTATTCGTAGTTTAACCGGATTTCCGAAAATGTATATGCAGTTCTGTTTGGAAAGTTAAAATTCAGTTCCGTTTATAATAAAAACAAACCAGCTTTCAACTCGCAGATATATATTGATAACTAAACAATTTTACCCTTCAAAATTAGAAAGGGGCAAGGAACCAATCAGTTAGTTCTTCCTTTCCTCTTCGTCCTCCCAATTAGCATTTCATTTTACAAACGGGAGTGCTAATTGGAAGGACGGCACTGAATCTGAGAAAGCCTTTCTTTTACACGTGTAACAAGTAGTTAGAGCTAGGAATCGTTTGAGCAGCTGAACTTGCAACAAGTGCCATAAGGTTGAAGAAATTTGAGCTTTGTTAGGACTAGAAATAGCAGGAAAATAGCCCGGCACTCCGTTGTAATTAAACATTTCTCGCTCTTCGGCTTTAACTCGGTCTCGCCTAAATCGAGAATCTTTGTATCTCTTCTTGACAAACTTAGCAATTCAGTAAAAGTTGTCAGTTAATAGATTCGCATTTTTTGTAAGGCTCTTGGGGTGAGTATGGTACAATCAAAGCCCCCCCTCCCCTCCCCCCTCCCCTGAGAGAGGGAAATTGGGCTCAGTCGAAATAACGTAAGAAATTTAGCTTAGAAAGTGGCGTATAGTTTTAGCGAAACCGGAGCCCTTTGAAACTACACCCTACACATATTAAAAAGTAGTTAAAGGTGATGATAATTTTACCAATCTAATCTGCGAAGGGAACTTAGTCTGATCAAGTTGGTACTAGACAACGATGGTGAAAGAAATTTGTTTCCACAATTTTTTGTCCTTTGCAGGATTGGTCGCCGCAGTTCTTGGTTTATGGAGACATGGGTCGAATTGGAGGAGCACCCAGTCTCAAACGGCTTATTATGGAAGCTAGGTCCGGACACAACACGGCCGCATTGCATGTTGGGGACTTCGCCTACGACCTTCAAACTGATGGAGGACTTGTAAGTAATGATGCAGCTTTTTCTATTCCTTCGATGTAATGCCCATAAGCACCCTAAAAGTACACGGTGCGAGTGGAATTCAACAATAGGAAATTGTCAGCTTAAAGGTCGCAGATTTTCTAATAAACTGTTTCAAACCAACACCATATGCCTGCCAAGGCGCTGAGGTATCAAATTATTCTAATTAAATGTTATTGATCTCTTTTTAGTTTTCCCTTCCTTTTAAATCTTGTCATCTCTTTCTAGAATTTTTTCATCGTTAACTTGATTTTTTTCGGCTGATTTTGTCTTGTTTTGTGATAAACAGGAATAGTATGAACAATTAAAGGGGCAGATTCATGTTGTAAATCTATAAATTGATACCCAATCGAGGCGCACTGATTAAGATCACTGTCATGAAAGTGTAGAGCAGCGGAAAACTGTCTGTCGTAGTTCAAAGCTTTCCTTGGCTACCGTTCATGTGGCTTGAAGCCTCAGTTTCAAGCCTTTCTCGGCAATTTCGTAGCCTGAGATCAGTAGTTTCTCTCTTCGGTTTTTAGTTTGTGACACGCTTACTTGAAAATTCTTAGTCTCTCTTATTCTTTGCCTACCTCAGAATGGTGACGCTTTTATGAACAAAATTCAGGACATGGCCGCGTGGATTCCTTACATGACATGTGTTGGAAATCACGGTTAGAGTTTAGTTTAGTTTCAGTAGGAAAACTTCTCAAATTGTAGATTGAAAGAGGCTCAGGAAAGTCAAATAAATTCATAATTCTTAAAGGAAACGAACGGCGTCGTATCGGGATGAGTTAGCGCGGTTACAAGCTTGCGATCGTTTATCGGGCGGCCATGTTTGCTTTAGAATTAGAGAGGATAGGTGAGTGAAGAAGGTGGAGAAAGATGAGACTGCCCTCTTTTGACCGTCGCTTAAGCCCTTGTGACAAACTTCTTTCTCTCCCCTCCTCCCCTGTGAAAATCAAAGCTCTAAAAATGGCAGCTATAGTTTTCATCAAGAAAATACTGAGCTCTCACTCGCCAAAATCACGCTTTCTCTGCAGTCTAAATCAGTCGCTATGAGATCTATCTTAGTTTTTTCCTTTTATTTCAGAGATTCCTTTCAACTTCAGTCACTACCGATACAGGTTTTCCATGCCGCAACTCCAGTGGCCCACTGAAATCGACAGAATGTGGTACAGCTTTGACGTCGCCAGAGCTCACTTCATCGCGTACGTTTATCTCATATTTTACATTACTTTTTGAACCCGTCAAGGTGAAAAATCATGGAGTGGTTCGTGCGTTATGTGCCTCATAAAATTCAGCGTCGAAAAGACGACTGAGTTCGTTTTCAGGTCATGGAAAATGTCCTTTCTGATCAACCTTACCAGAATAGTGAAACATCATGACAGCTTCTTGTTTTACGGACAGCCCCCTTCATTTCATGCGGTAGTCCCCCATCTTTATTTTCCCCCCTTTACTCCCCCCCCCCCTCCCTCACCAGGTACAGCAACTTGTGCTGAGTTGGGAACTCTAAACCATAAATCAGTTTCATTGGATGGAATTCGAACGGACTTTATTTCTATTTTCTCTTGATTTTTTATTTCCATTTGTTTTGCTCACAGTTACTCGTCTGAAGTATACTTCACCAACGGCTCCATTCAGGGTCAACTCGAGTGGTTAACCAACGACCTTAAAAAGGCGAATCAGCCCGAGAACCGTGCCAAGCGTCCTTGGATAATTGCATTTGGCCACAGACCAATGTACTGTTCAAATATTGATAGAGATGATTGTACCACGCTTCACTCTGTGGTTAGACACAGGTTGGTTGGCAAACAGTTTCCTTGTATGAAAGACCGACATGTACTTAGCGTCCCCCCCCCCCCTTTTTTTTTTCTCTCTGCGACATGTGAAATAACATTTTAGAACGAGGTCCCGGAAGTCTCGAATGCGATATAGTCTATGAATTCAAACCAGTTTTTGTGTTTGTGTTTTTCTTTAGCTTAGAGCCGCTATTTTTCCAGTACGGTGTAGACATTATCATCGAAGCGCATGAACACTCGTACGAACGCCTCTGGCCAGTGTTCAACGACATAGTAACAGCTCACAACTACAGCAATCCTAAGGCCCCAGTCCACCTGATATCGGGCGCAGCGGGCTGCAATGAGGCTTATGGAATATGCGTGAGTCCCATGTTAGGACCTAGAGGTATGCAATATTTTATTAGCTTTTAGGGACTCATAAATGACTGTGTTTTCCTTGGTTGTGGATTTCCAAAATCAAGGGAGGTTTAAAATGTAATAGTTAGCACTATTGCCCTTCAAGAAAATCGAGGGTCGCCGCGCTGAATCTTCATAGTATAGTCTCGCTATCTAGAACTTAAGCCGCTGCTTCTTTTTGCGGTCGTAAATTTGTGGTTTATTCTAAATAATTCCCATCCTTGGTACTTCAAATCGTTTTCACTGGCTCCACTGCAGTTTCCTAATAATTATACTATCTTAAAATATGCGTCGGTTTCTAAATTTAGAAAGAGTCTCATGCAATAAAACCGCTCGAGAAGCCGCTTTCTATTTATTAAAGGCATCACTTCAAAAACGTGTCAGGCTTTAGTCAAGAGCGTCTGGTTATTTGCGCTGCTAGGAGTCAAGATCTGAAATCCTTGTAAATCTTGTGGATCCAGCTAATATAGATTAGACGTAATACGTTTGGTAGAGTTTTTTCTTGTTTGTTAAATTTTGGACGCGGCTATTTCGTAAGTAGTACTTTATCGCAGACTATCTTGCTTGTAAAACTTTACTTCGGAGAAGAATTACCACCTCAATAGTCTATATTCGACAAGAACTTTCGTCGATAAGCCGCAACCCCTCTGTATTCGTGGTTCTTCGAACGACCACCGGTACATTTAAAATGGTAGTCGTTTCCCTTCAGAACAAAACGCCAGTATAGCAACGAAAATGGAGACGTTGATATCCACTTGTGCAGATTTTTGACGTTGGAGGTCCATTTTTGGTCAAGGTTTAATCTTTCTTGACGAGGAAATCAACAGTTCGCAGAGTTCTGCCTCTAGTTTTTTTTTTTCAAGAAATAAACTCAGCAGAAGGCATCTGGAACGTCATTTCGCGATTTGCTAAAGCTCTACCAAAAAGGAGTGACAGAGCGTCCTTTGTTGAAGATACCATGCGCCTGGTTGGTTCTCAACCTCTGTAGAATTTCGGGAGAAGTGACTTTAAAAAGTGTAGGATAACTTATTCCAGAAAAGAATCGGCGGCGTCTGCATTTGGAAATGCTGGACAGAGGAAGTACCTTGGCAATCTTACCGTTCACTTCGTCACCACACCTTCCGTTTATTGGCAAATTAATCTTCCGTGCAGTGGGGGTCTGGTGCCAGCATTCGTTTACCTTCAAAACTGCATCGTACTGTGATTTCTGTTCTAGATTTGTAGGAAAGTACAAGATATCGATGAAGTCCCGAGAAAATTTATATTAATCATCATGGATTCTGGATTGATCAGGACAACGTGCTGTTTTTAAAACAGATTAGAACTGGCACTACTCTTGTTTTGTTTTTTTGTTTGTTTGTTTTTTGAGCAATTTTATACATTTTGTAAATATGTTTGTGATTTCATTTTGACTCCAGTCTCAGCCTTAATTTCAGTTTGAATTATGGGTCAACTGTTGACTATAATCGACGCATTTAACGTAACTCAATCTTAAGAAGATGTCTACTCCTTGTTCAATATCAAAACAAAAATATCCTTTCTCTATTTTACACAATTGTCCGAGTTAACGTGACTATGGAATGAAAAAAAAGTTGCAAGGTGAATTCCTTTCTTAGCAGATCACCACTGCTTGCTTCTCGAGGCTTTCCTAATTTTTATATTTCTAGATAACATTAACTGATTTTTTATTATCATGGTGCCTTAAGGGTCTACATCGTAGATTGTTCCACTTGAAAATTGTAAATTTCAGTGCATGATCCTCGCTCATCTTCCCTCTCTAACATAATAAAATGTCCTGGCGTAGATTCTTGAATAGATTACGAGTGTTAATCGTCGTCTTTCGTCAGGTCCCTGGTCTGCCTTCCGCGAGTGGTTCCCGGGCAATGCTGGTTACGGTAAACTGAGGATTGAGAACTCAACTCATGTGTACTGGGAACAAATTGAGGCTTATGATGGTTCGGTTACAGACAGTATATGGATAAAACAGGAACACCACGGACCTTTCAAACCCCTGGATCCGTGGTTGTAGTAGGAGACAAAGGGTAACAGCACAAAGTACAGGACACTGAATTTCACTTAGAATTTCGCTGACACGCTACTTTACGAGGAATCATTCAAAATGAAGTTTAATTCAGCGCCTCCATAATCAATGGAACTCAAAATGTTATCTATTCCAAAACATACAGTATAACTTTTATATTTTTAGCACTCTCTAACTGCTTTTAACATGATTTTTAAAAGGTTTGGAAGTTTCTGTTCTTCAAAAATGTTCGCACTGAATGTAATAAAATTTAACTAGTATCATATTGAACTGGAGCTAATAAAGTCATCTGGAGGGTGTCAGATTGAACGAAAAATATTTCATATTTAAGACTGTAATCTCAAACTGCTACGATCATGTACGGGACTCTTATTGTAAGAATTGAATTTTGAATACATTTAATATTCTTTTTCGGCTTTGTATATATATGTAACCACCATCCCATCGCCTTAGTGCACTCTTGTGCGGGCGTTTGATATTTTAGATATGTAAGACGCGATGCATTACTTCGATGTGTGTTGGTAGGTCGAAGGGGAGCAAAGTCATTTGACGGGGGAACTAATAGTTAATAAACACGGAAAAACTTTGCTTAGTTAGAGCTAAGAAGCCGTCTTTATTAAACTAAAGAACAGAACTCATTTCAAATGCCGCCACGAGAATAAGTTTTACTTAGCAAATTTCACAAGCCGCCAACAATAGCTCTATAGAATCTTTATTTCACACATAGATCAGATCATCACACTACTGAATTAATTAGCTACTTATCTAATTTGTATCTAAGGAGGTATGTTCTTCATTGAATAAAGTTCTGTCTGACGAGCGCCTAGGCGCGAAACTCAGAGTCACAGAGAATCGATGCGTCCTCTTTAATTCTTTGACTTGTGTGTATATATATATATGTGTGTGTGTTTCTTTTTTTTTTTTTCAACAAACGCAAAAAGACAGCGATGAGTGCCATTTCTAATCTTACTCAGAATTATGTTGTTTGGAGCACTCACTTCCAGGGATTCTTAGAATTGCCTTTGTCGTTGGTCTCGACTCGGGTGACGAAATTTTGAAATAATCAGAGTAGCACTCATCACTTTCTGATTGGCTGTACTCGTGAAAAATTATTGAATATGTAAAACTGCGTGCGTAAATCTAAAAGCAAGTTTTAAAATTTGAAAGTTTAACCGATTTTTTGTTCCAATGATGTGAATTGTATAATGGTTTTGCTACAGAACTGAATGCCATTTGGAACGATACATTCAATGATTTTTTTCTTCAGTCATATAAATTAATCTGCCTCAAGCAAACCAATCTTTGACCAGCTGATTGCTCCAAGATATAATTGCTATTTAAGGACTCTCACCTTTCATTTGCAACCTTACAAAATGTAACCCACCAAATATAGCAGGATTGCTTGTGCTGTATATGAGAATATTCATTGTCTATGCATCTGGATCAAACTTGCTTAGTTTAGTTCTGGAACGCTATATCGCTGTGGTGAAACCTTTGAAGTATTTGACTTTTATAACGCGCCGCGGAGTCACTCAGATGGTTGTTATTTCTTGGGGAATTCCTCGTTAAATGATTGTCGTAGCAGTGTGGATCGACAGAATACTAAACGCCGAAGAAGTTCCATCGATGTTTTCCTTCTTATTATCAGCTTATCATTTATGTCTTTCTATGTTATCCTTTGTGCTGTTTTCCTTTTTTGCGTTTTGTCTACGTTGCGTCGAGGTCAAAGTGTAGTGAGACAGCTGCAGCATAACGTCCTCAACCAACGGATCAAAATTAAAACTCAAAGCAAATCGAAGAGATCAAAGCTTATAATGATCTAGAAAAGAAGGGAGAAATAGAATTGATTTGCCTGAAAGCAGTAGAGAGATGGTAGATAAGTCTCCGCGTAAAATGACCAAAAGTGCCGCCCAAAATGCTGTTGAATATTTATGTGATACTCCCCTAAGTAATCAATGTCAGAAATCAACGCAAAAAGGAGAGCATTTTTTCTGCCTTGTTTTCTTCAGTATTTGAACACCGCGTAAAATTTCCTTGTTGTTAAAGAAGAAAAAATAAACCTCCTTGTTAACAAAGCTGATATTTTTGTGGCAATGGATTCAGTAATGGTTCAGTAATCAGGGAGATTTGCAAGAATTATTTAACGAATAGAGAAGCCTTGCCTGTGCCCTTTTCTGTTGTAAAGCACTTAGTAGCAGCTAGTGCACGTAAGAAGTGTAACGAGAAACCTTTTCTCGCTTTTTTCCACACATCTCGACGAAAAAGGCTCGTGAGAAGTTCGGGAGATGGTCAGACATATTACAGTTTCGCAGATGGCATGACAGCTTCAGCTCAGCTCTATGTTTTTTACTTTGATAGAGCACGCTCTTTTAACCAATGACAGCGCGCGTTATATCCGAACTTTATTATAAAATTAAATGACCCATGCAGTTTCAATTTTTTTCCATCAGTCGAACGATATGAAAAAGCCTACAAAAGGATACACCAAGCTGAGGCAGTTAACAGGCTCATCTTTTTGAAATGGGTCTCTTGAGCAATAATCTTGATGAGAACCTGAAAATCGAATTCCTCATATATTAAGTTCTTGCGATTTTTAAAAGTTTTATAGCTGAAAAATTACATGGATTATTGATTGATCCAATGGGCATTTTGAAGCGTAGAAATCTTCATGTCCAGAATTCCATTTTTTTTCCCTCCATGTGGTATGCATCGACCTTTTTAAATTCCTTGGCCATCTTATTTCGTACTGCCCCACCTGTTTGGGCGTAGCCAATCTGCTGACAGCTTTGGTTGTCAGAAGATTGGCTAATCTTGAAGCTAATCTTGGGGCACTTGCCATATGCTCTTGTACCTTCGAAATCTTTTGGAAAGCAACTTGGTTAATGTGTTCTAAAACTTTCCACTTAATATGGCGCTTTGCTTCAAAGCATCATTTTAGCCTCTAAATCGACTTAATACATTGTTATCGTGTCTCCTTTTTAGTATTACCGTTCAGTCACATGACAGAGAGCTGACCTTCATTTAGCGATGATCTGGAGTCTTGATTGAGTGGTGATTTGGGTTGCATTCATCTCATCATCCAACACTATGTTTTTATTGTAATCGATATCAGTATCTAAGTCACTTTGCATCTTGTTCAAGGAAAAGTAAAATAGCCAAAGGATTTTCACTTTAAGGGGAAGTTGAAACATCAGAGAGAGGAAAGGTTTCCAAATCAATTTCAGCTTGGTAGGTTTGAATTTCAAGCTTCTCGTCACGATAACTGTATGTGCTTTATCGCCCACTGTACCAAATACTACTTGTACTATATAATAACTCACATGCTCTTTCGGTGAAGAGCTTTATTAACAATTTGATTTCAATTAATCTGCTCTTTATAAAATCGTAATGGAACTATTTATCAACGACTTGTACAGAGATTGTTCCAGCATAATTCACTGGCCCTGCTGACGAACTGTTCAGATATCACGTCGAGCTGAAAAGGGCGATCTGGAGTTCCAATTAATGAATCCCTGCCTATAAGACTAGAGGATCTCCTGTAACCATTTCGAAGAACTTTCCTCAACGAATAAGAGCGCATGCTTTGCATGAAAACGCGCCGGAATAATTTTTGTGCTATAAAATTGCGAAATCCTAGCTTGCACCTGTGTATAAGTTTCTGAGCACTGTTGAAACAAAAAGGGGCTTCTTTTCACATAGTCATGACCAAAGTTTATATTTTAAATCATGGCTATCTATATTTCGTGTCTATATATATTTCAAATCATGGCCATCTATATTTCGTGTCTATTTATATTTCAAATCACGTCTATGTTATGATGAATTATCTTTTTCTTCTCCTGAGGGATTAGAATAGGTAATCACATTATTTCGAGTGCAATTTGGCATAAGTAAGCAGGAGTAAATTTTTTTGAAGACTGACAAAATTGCACGAGCCTGTAGGGCGAGTGCAATTTGTGGTCTTTGAAAAAATTAACAAGTACTCGTTTATTCCAAATTGCACAAGAAAATCATGTGATTACGTGTTAATAAGAAACATGGAAAAATACGAGATGGCTTGTTATAATTAAGCATAAGCAAAGCGCGCGCATCAAGTGCAAAAATAATTTATTCAAACCGTGCGTTCGGTCAATACTACCGTGTACGATGAAAACAATAATATGCAATGATATCTTCTCATCTTTAAGGCGCTAAAAAGTTCCAAGTCCGGCTAAACAGTTCAAGGAATTGTCCAGTTTGTGTCCGAATCACTTTGGATGAAATTGAATCGTCGTTTCCGAGGTTTAACCATGTTTGTTTTTAATTTCGGCATTGAATCGCTCGAGCAAAGTGTTAAGCTGGGTCGGCTCGTAATTTTCGATTTCCTTGGCAATCCCCCTCTCTAAACACCACTTTTTCCAAAGAGAAGTGCTTTTTACAGTGCTTTCGTTGTTTGAGCAGTTTTTCAGCTGCGGTGGCGAAAAAAAAAACCTACTTAAAATGCCGGTTATTGTTTCGCTCGCAAATTTTCAAATTTTCAAATTTTGTTGCGACATCCAAGGCTCGCATTTTATCGGCTATTTGTGAGTTTCTTTGATTATTGACCAATCAGAATGTCTGATTTGTTACTTTCTTTGCACTGAATTAACCCTCTCCTGCACTGAATTAACTCTCTTCTGCACTGAATTATCTGAAAACTGCATTTATCTTAACCAATCAGAACTGAGTAATTTTTCTATGTATATTATTAGAAATAGGAACTATGATAGAATCCTCGTTTTGTTCAGAATCCGCTCAATTTATTCCAAATCTACCCTTACTCAAAATACTCCTTTCATTTTTTGAGATTGCAATAGGGAAATAATTAAAGCGTCCGCTATCACTTAAGAAGCAACATCTCTCAGGCTTTGTTCCGTCGTGGGTCTCAGGTCGAGCCATTTAAAAGAAAAATAAACTATAGAAATATAAGTCTGTGTCAAATCATTTGGTAAACATTAAACGGGTAAGTTGCGTTTGCAGTATTGCATGCGACAACTAAGTTTTTTTTCGTAAAAATAAAGAGAAGTGAAAATGGCTTTAAGGTCAATCATTCTGAAGATTGCAAGTACTTGACATAGTGTGGGACCGATGATAAAAGTTATAAATGGCTTAAAGAAGCAATTTGAAGGTGACAGTTGGTTTTATGAAAAAGCGTTGTTCCAAGCAGCTGGGTAACCTTACATATGTTAACCCAAATATGAATGCACACAGCAACTACTTCTTAAAACCCTCTTTACTCTGGTAACTCAAATAAAGCAAAAAATGTCCTGGTCTAAATTTAATAGAAACTTGAAAGGTTTTTGTTTCTCGGCGGGTTCCGAACCTAGAGATCGTTGGACATTAGCTGAGTTGGTCTATTAAAGGTGTAATCATTCAAAAAACGATGATTAAAAGGATGTAAAATCTACTTGGAATTTATGTCGTAATGTCAGTTACTTGATTACAAAGAGAGCTGACTTTGGCTTTACACTGACCGATCAATAATTTTAAAATCATCACAATAATAAATATTTGTGGTAAACGGTGCATGCATCTGAAAAATATAACAGTTGAATTAAAACCAATCGATCGTAACGATACAGTCAAAGAAAAAAGGAAAGGAATTCCCCAAGATGTAAGAACCATTTGAATGACTCGGCGGCGCTTCATAAAAGTCAAGTATTTCAAAGGTTTCACGACGGCGACATAGCGTTCTAATACTAAAATAAACAAGTTTGTTCCAGAAGCGTAAATGAAGAATACCCACAGACTTATAAGTAATATTAATTTTCTGTCGGAGATGCACATATTTTCCATTTTGCACAGATATGGTGACGGAACAGCAATCATCCCGACACAAAAATCAGCCACTGCTAGAGACACCATAAATGTGTTGGTTTTGGTGCGAAGCTGACGCTTACTACAAACGAGGAAGATGACAAATCCATCGCCATCGTGAAGATGCAAAGGAACCAGCCGAGAACCCAAAACCACATTTCCATTGAAGATCTTCTTGATAGCCGTCTGGGAATATCCAATTGCTTTCTTCGTTAGAGAGAGGAGAGTTTTTAACAGCATTTGAAAGAAGCAATTGCGCAGATGTTGCAATTGAGGTCTTACCCTCGCGCAATAGCCAATTTGTTGTTTGTTGGAATAACAATGTAGTTTTTTAGTTTTGACTGGTCATAAGTGTACTGACGATCTTCATTACAAATTACCTGTACAAGTTATAAACTCTGGATTAAATCCTATAGCTTACGCTATGTTCAAAAGAGATATGAAGCAAGAATGTAAAAGGTATCTTTTCAAAACGAGTCGATGTCTTACCACAGAGCAGTTGCTATGCTGGAGAATCTTAAGTTGGTGCATAAACTTTGCACTTACATTAGTTCCCGAGGATTTCCGAGTATGGATTCGTCTGCATCATATTGATTATTATATTAACTGATATTTAATGTACGTTACGCTGAACGATTTATTATTCGACAAATTATAAGTCATTTTATGTATTGGATGACCGTCAAGGGAATTTTTAATGAGAGGCGCGGGTAACTTCACACCGTTAAGTTTTCTTCATAAGCCATTGCGGGAGGCCTTAAATTTTGGCTACTGTGTTTGAAAAGTGGCGCACTTGTGAAGGAAAAGATGATAATGTATATTAGGGCTTACAAGAAGACAACCTCAAGTGTATTTGTCATAGTTCAAACAGAAAGATGGATAAAACTTTACCCCCAGACGTAAATGCAAACTCATACGCCTACCGTGGAACAGTGGAAGGGGTGGGAAGGCGGGTGGGGAGGGTTGAACTGAAAAAGCTGTAATCTTGCAAGCTTCTTTCCGTGCATTAATTATTTCCTCTTCGAAATAATTCTAGTAAACTTGCCCACGTTAGTCTCGGACTAGGAGTGGCCTTTCTGGTGGGAGTATGATGACCAATATCGATATCTTAAATTGAAATTTCAACTCATGCAACTTGAAAGAGGCTAAGACGTAGTATAGTTGTGTCGGAGGCCAACTCACTCGCTTTTATTTTAGGGAGACCAAGGATCTTTACGTTATATTGGTAACTGTGGCGCTGAATCAGCTCGATGGATTATCCTCTTCAACTCGTCTGGTCAGGACGTTCAGGCGAGACCAGAGCTGTTGTCCGCTTCCTGGCGAGGGTCATCGTAGGAGCTACCATAGAATTGCAGGATGTTCAAAGTCTCCTGCTGAGATATCGCTAGCCGACGAGCTTCGCTTTTATTGCTGGAGACATAAGCATCGATCGTGCTACGTTTGAGAGAACTCTAAAAAATTTACAAAAGTTTTCTTCAGGGCAGCAATTTCGAATTGGGGGCTGTCACTCTCTTATTTTTAGGCGAATAAACCGACGGGTTAGGCATAGTTAGATAGAAACATTGAATAAACGCGAAGCGATGGAATATGTGTTCGCACACCTTGCTTGGACGAACTATATTCTGTATGGGTAAGAAATATTTTTTGAAATTGCCGGTGCAAATCCAGTTTTTCAATCTTTCTCAGAAAAAAATGGCATGGATCCATTTATCTGTAATATTAAGCTGAATTGCGCTCGAATTTTGATTAGTTAATTCTATCTATTGCAGAACAGACGCATATATGACGTCATCATCATCAGCATACTATTTTTCTTTAAAATATATTAAAGTTCACCTGGCAAACAGGTGGACAATTAGACATGGTTTGAAGCTACTTTGGTTTAAAGATTTAGTGCATGTAACCGAGAAGTTACAATTCATAGACCCAACGTTTAGATACCCCTGTCTAGTGCCTTTATCACGGATGATCTAAACGCTGCAACGAGAGGTCCTTTTATGCACTTACTAATTAGCCGCCTTTTTTTTCTGACGAGGTATAAAGAGGCGTCAGGAAGTAAGTGGCTATCATCACGATTTATAAGAACGCCGGTGGTAACGCCAATTAGTGGAGATAATTTTTGACTTATCCCACCCAATTGTATAGTTGGTTAGGCATGTGTACTCCGATAAAGCTAAAATTTTCTTTTTTGCAAGAGAAGACCGCTTTCTGATGCTCTTTCAAACGTGTACCAAACTGACGTTTCGTCTGTCCAATATACTCGTTATCACAGTCATTGCAAGGAATAGAAGAAATAGTGTCAGTTCATTGTTCTTTCGTAACAGAATCCTTAGGTTTGTATGCCCAAAGTCTGAAAAGGTTTTTAAACAACTTTAACGTTGTACCTATTCAAAATTCTCTTAATGGGTTCCGCACTACCCTGAATGTAAGGAGTAACAGCACAACAAGTCACTGATTACCTCTCATCAGGAGTGCTGTTAGTTGTAACTGGTTTTTGGCAGTTACGGAGAAAAGTTTTTGTAAAGCTATTCGCCTTTAGGACATAGGAAAGATATTTCCTCTCCTCAGCCTTCGAATCACGTGAAGATGGTAGACAGTCAGCCCTCCTGAGTTAGCTTCCGAGCCTGGAGCCTAAGGTCATCCGGTTCAGGATCTGTGTTGTATTAATTGTTATCTTAATCGATGTTTAAACGAAAGACTTCCAATAAAACAAGGATAACTCATTGTAATTGTGTAATGGTTAGCTGTTCTGCGGCCTTTTTGTAATAGCGACGGATTCTTCAAAAAAACCTACGCATTTTTCAATAGCAGTTTCGGAATTTTGTAATAACTTTTGTAATAATAATTTTGTAATAAGACATTTTTTTCGTCTTATCATGAGCGTGGGACAATGAAAAAATTCTGAGTCCTCACGAGGAATTGAAACTCAGACCTTGAAAAAAATGAAAAAATGAAAAAATTCTGAGTTCTCACGAGGAATTGAAACTCAGACCTTCGGATTCCGCGCTCCGATGCTCTAGCACTGAGCCATAGAGACTCCGAGGTGAGCGAAGTCTATTACGAAGTTCATATGACACGCGTCCTGCTTACGGGATCAGCAATGTCGATAGCCGGCGTAACGTTTGTAGATCTCTCTTATTCGATCTACATACTTAGGCATTTTATGATATATAGGTATTATGGTATTACGGTTATGCATGCACCTTTTCCAAAGCCTGATGGTAAACATAGCGGGCTAACATAAGTTTGCAGTCTGAGATGTGACTGTGAGATATTTTCTTTGATAAAGAGGAACAAAAATGGATTTAGCTGCGAGGATCTCTTACTTTCGTTTCTTCACCGCAGTGCAAATATATGAATTTCATATATCTAAAATCATTATTCGTCACTTGGATGGTATATTTGGACCCAACATATTGACCAGCTCCCACTTGGCTTGTTCTTTCAGTTGGTAGAGCGCTGCACCGGTATCGCAGAGGTCATGGGTTCAAATCCCGTACGGGCCTGAACTTTTTTTTCAGGCCCTACTTTCAACTACTCTTTTCAGTAGTGTTCTTAGCTGCGAAGATCTCTCACGTTCGTTTCTTCATCACAGTGCAAATATATGAATTTCATATATCTAAAATCATTATTCATCACTTGGATGGTATATTTGAACCCAACATATTGACCAGCTCCCAGTTGGCTAGTTAGCTCAGTCGGTAGAGCGCTGCACCGGTATCGCAAACGTCATGGGTTAAAATCCCGAACGGGCCTAAATTTTTATTTATTTATTTATTTTTTATTTTTAGGTCCTACTTTCAACTACTCGTCTCAGTAGTATTCTTAGCTGCGAGGATCTCTTACATTCGTTTCTTCACCGCACTGCAAATATATGAATTTCATATATCTAAAATCATTATGGATTTGTGATGTGTTCTCCGTATGCAAATGACACGCCCCAGTCTTAAAGCTCTGTCAGCCTGAGGAGAGCCCGCACTGCCAGAATGGGGAAACAAACGATAAACTTGCAACTCCCATAAACGGCTTTTAACAGTAACTTGAAAAAAAAATGTACCAGTTGCTTTCAATTTTATTAACAATGTGAGTCGAAACAGCTGGTGCTGGGAACACTTCTCTAATTCATAAGCCCAAATATGAATTTGCAAAATTATTGCATTAAGTAACCCTCTTTCCTCTGACGAAGAAAACAACCGATTTGGCTTCTTTGGTGTTTCCTAACGTATATATATGTTATTTGCCGGCTGGGAGGTCCGTATGGCGAAAAACTGTGACCGAGGTCACAGTTTTTCACCATACGAACCGACCCTTAGCCGGTAAATAACATATTTATTGTTTTTAAACTTGACGAAATTCTTTCCGAAAGAACCCGAATGATTTAGCGCTGTAAATACGGCAAGATCTTCCATAAACTGAACAATTTTTGAGCGAGTAAATGGTAGTTAAAATAGAGGTGATGCAAATTAAAGAGAGATGCCTCAGCGAAACATTTTCATTTCCGTAGCGATAAAGGTGATTTAAAAGGCTTCCAAACAAACTTTGAAATATTATTTTTACAAGTGTCTGTCACAATCTGACACCTGTCAATTAGAGAGCGCGTAAGAAAAAAAATGCGTAAGAACATTTGAAAAACAACGGAACTAGTTTGGCAAGGACTGTCACGACAAGGTTTTCTTCAAAATCAGTCAATGATCTAACGGAAAGTATTATTCACTATCATCGACGATTATTTCATGTACGAAGATTTACCTCTGTTCATTAAGTAAACGGAGAGGAAAGTAATTGTGAGTAAATTCAATTTTTTATTTTGAAGTTGTGAGAGTTTGCTAGTTTGTTTGCTGCAATGGCGTGTGTAAATCTGGTCTTTCCTTGACAAAAACTAAATTCGAACGGCACACTCCAACGAGACACAAGGGAATTTAATGCGACCTTTTCTCAAAACATCAGTCCTTCAGTTTCTCTTGTGCAATTTACGGTACAAATGTCCAAATCGAACGGAACTGGAAAGACTCACCGGGAGCGTATATTTGTCGTAAAACTTGAATTAAAACTTCGCTCGCCCTTTCACTACGAACAAATTGCTCGAGAAAATTCAGATATTAAATGAATGAAAGTTCCATCGTTCAGTTTAACTGTAACCAAATACCTCACGTTTTAACTTTCTGGGTACTTTTTGTGAACGATTAAAATTAATTGCAGACGGTTTTTAGGCCGCTTGTCAACCAACGTAATGACACTATTGTTTATACAAATTCATTCTGAAACCAATATTTTTCTGTCAACCAAAGTGATTTGAGAGAGAGAAAAGAGAGGATTCATAAGTTATTTATCGGCTTGAGGTAGTGATCGACGTGTTTGTTTAAAAATACTGCCCAGCCGGAAAACGAGATGTATTTATGAAAAATGACAACGAAAGTTGGGATGTACTCGGCGACTTACGAAAGTGTTACCGTGGCCCGTGGGCAGAGATAGGAAAATACTGACCGGGTAAAGAACCAATCGGATTGCAGGATTCGTTACCGTGCCCTCTAAAAAAAAAATAAAGAAAGTAATGTGTAACTTGGTCGATGAAAAATTAAATTAATCACATATCAATGCTATGACATCAATCGCAATCGATCTCGGCCAAAACTCATTAAATAATAATTTTGGTGTCATGTTTTTGTGATGGAAGATATCTGTTTTGCTAGCATTAGAAAAAAAAAAGGGAGGTTAACTTTCTTCGTTTTCAGACCTTATTTACACCATTTTGCAATACTAATGATGTGCCATAATTTTGGAGAAAGAGCACACATTGAATGATGATTACAAAACCTCCTTCTTTTGTTCTCAATTTCTGATTGGCCCATGCTTCTCCGTCTGTCAAAGCGTCTAAAAAATATTTTTAAAGAATGATTGATGTCTGCGGCTTTAAACGTGACTTAACATAACAATGGCTATTGACATAATTAACGTTTACGCAAAGTGTAGCCCGATGAGACAAGATGGTTTTATTAAACACGTAGGCACACAATTTTTCCTTTTAAAACGTTTGAAAGCTCTCTCCGCTCTAAAAATGAAAGCAATTGAAAAATCCTAGAAAGCCATTCTGAAAAAAAAAGATCAATGGAAACGTTGTTTTGGGTTCTCGGCTGGTTCCTTTGCATCTTCACTATGGTTGGAAATGGATTTGTCATCTTCCTCGTCTGCAGAAAACGTCAGCTTCGCACCAAAACTAACACATTCATCGTGTCTTTAGCAGTGGCTGACTTTTGTGTCGGGATGATCGCTGCTCCTTCACGATTTCTGTGCCAAATGGAAAATGAATGCTTCTCCGATAAAAAAGCAAGATTTCTTGTAATAAGTATGTGGTTGTTCTTCACTTACGCTTCTGGAACAAACTTGGTTCTTTTAGTATTAGAACGCTATATCGCCGTCGTGAAACCTTTGAAATACTTGACTTTTATGAAACGCCGCCGAGTCATTAAAATGGTTCTTACCTCTTGAGGAATTCCTTTTGTTTTTTCTTTGACTCTATCGTTGCAAGCGATTAGATTCAATTCAAATGATCGCATCAGGACTTTCCCAGGATATTTTTGTTTGCTCTTCGAGGTAATATTATGCGTAATTTTAACATTTTGTCTTGCATCAATGTTTCTTGTTGTTTACAAGCAGTACTCTAGAGATCGCACTTTAACTATGCAGTTGCAGTTTAATCAACGGATCACTAGAGTTAAAACTCGGAATACGTCAGCAGTAAAATGGGTGGCATTGGTAACGTGTGTGTTTCTATTGTGTTACGGAATACTCATGCGTTGTAGTTTTTCACTTTTAAG
This sequence comes from Pocillopora verrucosa, assembly GCF_036669915.1. Classification (NCBI taxonomy): domain Eukaryota; kingdom Metazoa; phylum Cnidaria; class Anthozoa; order Scleractinia; family Pocilloporidae; genus Pocillopora; species Pocillopora verrucosa. Next base: position 994,625 of record NC_089322.1, on the reverse strand, counting down.
GGGTCATAAATGTACCGACGATTTTCATTACAAATTACCTGTACAAGTAATTAACTCTGGATTAAATCCTATAGCTTACGCTCTGTTCAAAAGAGACATAAAGAAAGAATGTAAAAGGCTTCTTTTCAAAAGGAGTCGATGATTCACCACAGAGCAGTTGCTATATAGGTTACCTTCGGAATCCCGAGTGTGGATCCGTCTGCGACGTATTAATTCTTATCTTAACTGATATTTAATGTACTTTTCACCAATGAGCGTTTTTTACTCGAGAAGTTTTAAAGTCATGTTCTATATTGGGTGACTTTCAAGGAAATTGTTTATGATAAGTGTAAGTAATCTTACACCGTTACTTTTTCTTTATAAGCCATGACGACAGGCTTTTAATTTCTGTTAGTGTGTTGGAAAAGTGGCGCACTTGTTAAGGAAAAGATGTTAATGTATATTAGGATTTACAAGAAGACAACCTAAAATGCTCTTGTTATAGTTCAAACAGCAAAATGGATAGAAAATTTACCCTTCTGTTTACACCTGGTTTTTTAGCTATTATGTGACCATAACAAAAACATTCGCAATTAGGGTTTTTCTTACTCTCTGACGTACACGCAAACTCTTACGCTCACCTTGGTAAGTAAATAAGCTGAATTTCATAAGAATTTTCATTGGTTTCGACTGATGAAGACAGATGTAAAGATGACGTCACCATTGACAAATTTTTGGTTTGCTATCATCATAAAAAAAACCTCTAAGTTGCCATGGGTTTGTTCAGTCATAGATCAAAGAAGAAGTCAACATACGGTAAAAACATCAGTGACTCACTTGGCTGCGCCTCGTATGCCTTTTTTTATTCTTACTATATTTTGACGTCATGATAATCTATTACTAAAGAGATGCACGTAAATACAATCTATTTGTTAAATACTTTTCGGGTTCCGCAGTATTGAGAATCTCTATGAAAAATTCCGATAGTGAATTGTTAAGGTTTCGCGTCAAGCTGGAAATGAGAGCAAGCTGAAAATTATATTCGTCGAAAACCATGTCTTTGAAGACCAACGGCCTTTAACGGAAAAGATCAGCAAATAAACGTACACCTTGCGTGACATTAAACAAAAAAGTGCATTAGTTGTGCTTATGAATAATTCTTGTCTCATCAAATTTATTAAATCTTTCATCTGCGTCAAATTTTCAGTTGTACTGAAATAAAGGGAGCCTCACATTACAAGACAAGACGTGTCGATATGATTGGTCCATACTTCTGAAAACCCGACAAATAGGCGTCAAACTCTGTGCGTTAGTACATCTGACAAAAACATTTTAGGTCGATGTATGTTCGAAGCCATAAACGGACTTAACATAACAATGTCTTTTGGCGTAATTAGTTTTTCCGCAAACGTGAGGCCAAATGGTTTTATATTTAACACCTCTATATCAACTCAATTTTTCTTTCCAGAAACTGTTGAAAATTATCTTCACTCTAGCCAAGAAAACAGCTGAAAAGTCCTGGATAGCAATTGAAAAGAAATTCAATGGAAACGTGGTTTTGGGTTCTTGTTTGGTTCCTTTCTATCCTCACGGTGGTTGAAAATGCATTTGTCATCTTCCTCGTCTGCGGTAAACGTCAGCTTCGCAACGCAAAGTGTCTTTTAGCCGTGGCAGATTTTGCGTTGGTGTGATAGTTGTCCCTTGCACATTTTCTCTGCACTATAATAACAATAATAATAATAATAATAATAATAATAATGATGATGATAAGGCGAATGAGTGCACCTCCAATTATACAACAAACTTACTTGTGACTTATGTAAGAGTTTTCATAGTGTATGCATCTGGATCAAACATGTTTAGTTTGGTATTGGAACGATATGTCGCTCTGGAGAAACCTCTGAAATACTTGACTCTTATGACGAGCCGCCGTGTCATTCAAATGGTTTTCTTTCCTTAGGGCCTTCCTTTTCTATTCATTATGGTTATATCGCCGATCAGATTCAATTTGATCTATCGTATTAGCGGCTATGTGTATTTGCTTTTCGAGGTAATGTTATGCGCACCTTTAATGTTTTGCCTTACATCAATGTTTTTTCTTGTTTACAAGCAGAACTCTAAAGAGCGCGTTTTAGTAAAGCACTTGCAGTATAATCAGCTGGTCGTTAAGGTGAAAACTCAGAACAGCTCAGCAGTAAAATCGGTCGCATTGGTAACGAGTATGTTTCGTGTTACGGATTACTGATACGTTGTATTTTATTAGTTTTAACTGGTCATCTTGGTAACGATTTTCATTACAAAGTACCTCTACAAGTTATTAACTCTGTAATAAACTTTATAGCTCGCACTTTCTTCAAAAGAGATATAAAGTGAGAATGTAAGAGACTTTTCTTCAAGAGGCGTTGTTGATTCAATACACAGCCTCTCTTAGTACTTAAGAAACAACAATTTCATCTAGTGCATAGACTTTTTTGACGATACTTCTTGTAGAACGTTACCGTGTTCGGTTGTAGATCCATCTATGATATATAAATTCTTATTTTAATTTATGGTTAGTTCAAAAGATCCCAATAAACAAAAAATAACACAACTATGTAAGAATGTAGAGTTTATTTTGCCTAAATTTCCAAGATTTAAGACCGGATATCGATGTTTTCGAAGCTTTTGCTACTGCAGAGAGCTGTTACGTGATACTGGACTGAAAGGACTGGACTGAAAGGACTGGACTGAAAGGACTGGACTGAAAGGACTGGACTGAAAGGACTGGACTGAAAGGACTGGACTGAAAGGACTGGACTGAAAGGACTGGACTGAAATTTCAATCGCCGAATCCACTACCAGCACGACGAACAGTCACGCTCTAACTTGGCTCAGTTTTCAAAGCAGAGAAACACTTTTAAAAGCTGTTCACAGCGAATAAACGCACGCCTTGTATGACATTCAAAACCGCGTGCAAGATTAGACGTGAAGATAATTTATATCTCAAGAAATTGATAAATTATATCTTGTATCTGCGTTAACATCTGGCCACTTTTTAAACAAAAAGGAACTTTGGTCCATAACAAACTAGGGAACTACATTTGTCAATACATGTTTGTATTCTCAATTAATTCAAGTGACAAAGTAATGATAAAGTCCATTTCCATATATGGCCTGCTCCGAATCTGGTCAATCTATTTCCAATTTATATAATAAGCTCAGCTATGTATGCATTCTGATTGGTTCTCACTTATGATCTATTGGAGGACAGACGCATAGATGACGTCATAATTAAAACTTTTTTTTTAATTCTTTATTATATAAAACAAATAGATTCCAAGTTGCTGTGCGTCTGTTTAGTAATAGATCACAGAGGACGCCAAAATGTGGTAAGAACATCAGTGACACACTCGGCTGTGCCTCGTGTGCCACTTTTTTGTTCTTACCACATTTTGACGTCATCTGTGATCTATTACTGAACAGACGCACGGCAACTTGGAATCGATTTGTTAATTACCTTTGATCAAAAATGGATCGTGATATTTACGACTGTTCCTTTCCAATAACTTGGATAGCTTTGCGAAGTTACTTTTACTTCATGAAAAACACATATATGTCCCTATGCTACCGTTTTAAAACATGTTGCAATATGAAAAACACTTTTTTTTTATTTTGGCAGCAGCTATTATATTTTTCTTTCTAAAATGGTCTCTTTAATTTATTCTGCTCTTTCATGGGAAAAGAAAAGGTGTATATTTTTCATATTTATTTTTTCAAATTTCAGCGCCTTACATACACGTTTTCCTTTTTTCAACGATGCAAAAAGACTGCGAGGAGTGCAACTTCTAATTTTACTCCGAATTGTGTTCTTCGAAAGCATTCACTTCCAGGGATTCTTTGCCTTTGCCGTTGGTCTTGACACGGATAAAGAAATTTTTAAATAATCAGAGCAGCACCCATCACTTCTTATTGGTTATACTCATGGAAAATTACTAAAATATGTAAAACTGCGTCCGTAAATCTGAAAGCGCGTTTTAAAATCTAAAAGTTTAACCGATATTTGGCCCAAAGATGTGAATTGTACGATGGTTTTGCTACAGGATTGAATTACATTTGGAAGGATAAATTCAATGATTTTTTAATTAAGTCTGAAAAATTAGTTTGCCATAAGCAAAGCAATATTTGACCAGCTGAATGCTCCAAGATGTAATCGCTATTTAAGGAAACAATATTCTTCTAATAGCGTTAAGAAATAACTTGAAACAATGAAACCGTATGGTTCAGTAAAATAACTAACGCTTCGTTAAAACTCAATAACACTTTCTTACAGCTTTCAAATACATGCAATTTCCTTGGAAGCCAGAAAGAAGGAAATTTAAGCAATAGAAACGAGGTTTTGGGTTTTTGCCTGATTCCTTTCTATCCTCACGATGGTTAGAAATGAATCTGTTATCTTTCTCGTCTGCAGAAGACGTCAGGTTTGCACTAAAACCAACACATTTATCGTGTCTTTAGCAGTGGCTGATTTTTGAGTTGGGATGATTGCTGTTCTTTCACCTTATACTTGCAACCTTGCAAAATGCAACCCACCAAATATAGCAGGATTACTTGTGCTGTATATAAGAATATTCATAGTCTATGCATCTGGATCAAACTTGCTTAGTTTAGATCTGGAAGCTATATCGCCGTGGTAAAATTTAAATACGTGACTTTTGTAACGCGCCGCAGAGTCACTCAGATGGCTGTTATTTCTTGGGGAATTCCTCTCGCAGTGATTATCGTTATTGTCGATCGACAGAGTACTAAATGTCGAAGAAATTCCAATTGATGTTACCCTTCTCATTAACGGCTTATCATTTATGTCTTTCGATGTTATCCTTTGTATTGTTTTCCTTTTTTTGCGTTCTGCCTACGTTGCTAGTTGTTTATAACAACCGTCGAGGTCAAACTGTAGCTAAACAGCTGCAGCATAACGTCCTCAACCAGCGGATCAAAATTAAAACTCAAAGCAACTTGGTAGTCAAAATGATGATTATAGTTACAAGTGTCTTCCTGTTATGTTACGGATTGCTTCTGCGTTGTAGTATCTCAGTCTTACATGATAACAACGACTGTAACGATTTCTATTACAAAATGCCGCTGCAGGTGGTTAACTCTGGAATAAACCCTTTAGCTTATGCTGTTTTCAAGAGAGACATAAAAGCAGAGCTTAAAAGAGTATTCAAGAAACGTCAGTAGCTGTAGAAAAGTGGAGATAGCAGCTAAATGCTGGGACTTGGACTTGGTAGATAAGGAGCGACATGCTCTTTCGGTGAAGAGCTTGATTTACAACTTTATTTCAATTAATCTGCTCTTTATAGAATCGTAATGGATCTATTTATCAACGACTTTTACAGAGATTGTTCCCGCATAATTCACTGCCCCTGCAGACGAACTATTCAGATTTAACGTCGAGCTGAAAAGGGCAATTTAGAATTCTAATTAATGAATCCCTGCATATTAAACTAGAGGATCTCCTATAACCATTTTGAGGAACTTTTCTCAGCGAATAAGAATGCATGCTTTGCATAAAAACGCGCCGGAATAATTTTTGTGCTATAAAATTGCGAAATCCTAGCTTGCACATGTGTCTAAGTTTCTGAGCAATGTTGAAACAAAAAGGGGCTTCTTTTCACAAGTCACGATCAAAGTTTATATTTCAAATTCTGACTATCTATATTTCGTGTCTATCTATATTTCAAACCATGTCTATCTTATGATGAATTCTCTATTTCTTTTCCTGAGGGATTAGAAACAGGAACTGTTAAGAAATATCCTCGCTTTGCTCAGAATCCGCTCAATTTATTCCAAATCTACTCTTACTCAAAATACTCCTTTGAGTTTTTGAGATTGCCATAAGGAAATAATTAAAGCGTCCGCTGTCACTTAAGAAGCAACATCTCTCAGGCTTTGTTCCGTCGTGGTTCTCAGATCGAGCCATTTATATGAAAAATGAACTAAAGAAATTTAAGTCTTTGCGTTAAATCATGTGGTAAATATTAAACGCGTTTGCAGTATAGCATGCGACAACTAAGTTTTTTTCGTAAAAATAGAGAGAAGTGAAAATGGCTTTAAGATCAATCAGTCTGAAGATTGCAAGTACTTGACATAGTGTGAGACCGATGATAAAAGTCATGAGTGGCTTAAAGAAGCAATTTGAAGGTGACAGTTGGTTTTATGAAAAAGCGTTGTTCCAAGCAGCTGGGTAACCTTACATATGTTAATCCAAATATGAATGCATACAGCAACTACTTCTTAAAACCCTCTTTACTCTGGTAACTCAAATAAAGCAAAAAATGTCCTGGTGTAAATTTAATAGAAACTTGAAAGGTTTTTATTTCTCGGCTGTTTCCGAACTTTGAAATCGTAGGACGTTAGCGGAGTCGGTCTATTAAAGATGTAATTATCCTAAAAAAGCAATGATTAAAGGGATACAAAATCTACCTGAAATTTATGTCGTAATGTCAATTACTTGATAATAAAAGGAGGTGACTTTGGCTTTACACTGACCGATCAATAACTTTAAAATCATCACAATAATAAATATTTGTCGTAAACGGTGCATACATCTGGAAAAAAAACAGTAAATAGGATTAAAACTCCGTGAGTCAAAGCGTCTTCTGTAACAAACCTGTTGAGTTTATCAATGTATTTATTTTAGTATTCATGTTTTGCATACTGTGACAAAATAAATACTCCACTCTGTTCCTTAAAAGTTACAAGTTTTTAAAATATGTATAGTAGAGCGCTATCTTCGTTATATTCAGAATCCGTTAAAAATATTGCCCCTCGGCAAAATTCCAACAACTGGTTCCTTTACTCCTTTTCTTAAAAAAAAAGCTCAGCTTTCGTAGAAATTGGAAATAGTCGTCCCTTACAAACGGAAAATGAATAACAGATATCAAATGATTTGCTTCAAGTAATATGTATAACATACAGCGAAGTAACTCGCGTTCACAGCCTTCTATGTGACTAATACCAAATTGAACAAAGGCGGCAAGTTTCTAAAGAAACTGTGTTGCTGTGTCCGTGGGGGATATAGCACAATAATGTGGTTTTATCAAGAGATCATAGGGTTTTCTTAACTGTGTTGATGAGTTTCTAAAGCTGAGGTTTCGAGCGTCAGCCCTTCGTCTTTTCGCTCTGAAGAAGAGCTAGTATTCGAGACGTCAGCTTTGAAACCCTCCACGGTGGCCAATTGGCATTATCAACTCAGTTGATAAAACAAAGCTATTTCACATTGAAATTGTTTTGCAGAATAGAGGGAAGCAAAATGGCTTTATAATATTTTTGGACTAATTTGTTCTTTGCGAGAAAACAAATCGGCTCAGTCTTCAGGCTCAATAAGCCTAAGATGAGCTATTACTTGACAGATTGTGGGACAAATGATGGGATTGCTTCAAAAATAATATCATAAATTGCTCGATAAAGAAGCAATTTTAAAAAGAAAAGTGAAGGTTACAGAAGAGTTTTCGTTGAAATTGTGGGTCAAAGCAGCTGGTTCTATAAGACTTGTAAGAATGTGAATAAACGTGAACAAACGTGAACAAACGTGAACAAACGTGAACTAACATGAATTTATTTATCTACTTCTCCTCAAAACCCGCACTTCTCTAACAAAGGATAAGAATCTGAGAAAAGATCCAGGTATAAATTAAACTCCAAGGGTTTTATTTCTCGGCGGTTTCCTAACTTAGAGATTGAAGGATACTAGTTGGTCGATTAAAAATATGATCATTCCAAAAAGGAGGATATCAAAATTCAGTTGAAATTTCTGATGTAAAGTCAATCATTTGAAAATCAAAGGGGGCGAGTTTGGCCTCACGTTGAATAAAGGTCAGTTTATTAATTCACCTCTAATTTGTTCTTCTATTCTATTCTTTCCATTATTTTCAAAAGAGCGCTCTGTACCAGTTTTTTTTTGTTTTTTTTGTTTTTTTTGTTTTTTTTTGTTTTTTTTTGCGAAATAAAACAATGACGAAGAAAATGTTCCGGTTTTTCTAAGATTTCTGATTAGTCCATGCTTCTTGAAAACCAACAAACAGGCGTCAAACTCTGTGCGTCAAAGCGTCTGACAAAATCATTTTACGGGTGATCGATGTTTGCAGCCTTAATTGGACTTAACATAACAATGCCTGTTGGCCCAATTGGTTATTACGCAAGGATAAGACCTCAATTGCGACATCTGCGCAATCGTTTCTTTTTAATGCTGTTAAAACTCTTTTCTCTTTAACGAAGAAAGCAATTGAATATTCTCAGACGGCTATCAAGAAGAACTTCAATGGAAACGTGGTTTTGGGTTCTCGGCTGGTTCCTTTGCATCTTCACGATGGTTGGAAATGGATTTGTCATCTTCCTAGTCTGCAGTAAACGTCAGCTTCGCACCAAAACCAACATATTCATCGTGTCTTTAGCAATGGCCGACTTTTGTGTTGGGATGATTGCTGTCCCTTCACGTTCACTATGCAACATGGTAACTGAGTGCATCTCCGATAAAAAAGCAAGTTTACTTGTAATGAGCGTATGGGTGTTCTTCATTTACGCATCTGGAACAAATTTGTTTAGTTTAGTACTGGAGCGATACATCGCCGTCGTGAAACCTTTGGAATACCTGACTTTTATAAAGCGCCGTCGAGTCATTCAGATGGTTCTTGCATCTTGGGGAATTTCTCTTTTTTTCACTCTAACTGTACTGTTGATAAGACTCAATTCAATCGATAGTAGCAGGAATATCAGCGGCTGTTTGTATTTTTTGTTCGAAGTAATCCTAAGCGTAATTTTAACATTTTGCGTTACATCCATGTTTCTTGTTGTATGTAAGACACGATCTAAAAATTGCGTTTTGGTGAAGCAGCTGCAGTTTAATCAAAGATTCGCTAAAGTTAAAACTCAGAACTCGTCCGCCGTAAAATGGGTGGCTTTAGTAACTTGTGTGTTCCTTATTTGTTACGGAATATTCACGCGTTGTAGTTTATTAGCTTTAATTGGTCATCAATGTAACGATTTTCATTACAAAGTACTTCTCCAAGTTTTTAACTCTGGAATAAACCCTATAGCTTATGCTTTCTTCAAAAGGGACATAAAAAAAGAATGTAAAAAGCTCCTTTTCAAAAGGTGTTGTTAATTTTAATAGCATTTGGTGAGGAATTGGAGGAAAGACTTCAGTTGATGCATAAACCTAGCACTTCTCTTAGTTCAGAGGACAATCGGCTGTCAAGCCGTGTGAGATGGATTATTACCTTCTCTTAATTGATATCTAGTTTTTAAAATAGCTTGCACTGTAACCAAGAAAAATATTTCGGTGCAATTATATACGATTGTGATGCTCATATCCACACATCATATCGAATATATCGAGACTGTTCTTTGCTAGAGGAAGTTACTTTTTTTAAAATTAGTGAAGCCTACTGGTATTTCAGTGTAAAAGATATCCGGTTCCTAAAACTAAATTTATTAACTTGTCTAATGCATTTTGAAATAAGAGAAAGTAGATCATATTCCACCTCAATTTTGCTGTCCGCCGCGTCCACTGTCTGTTCTCTTCAATGCTTTAGACCATTATGTTCTTGTTGATAAACTATATCAAACATAGCTTTGAAACGAGGAATGCTGGGATAGAAGACCTGACATTTTTACATTTTTGCCTCCGGTAGCTGATTTGTATACATGTCAACTTCTCCATAAGTTGAAATTTTCACGTAATTTACCTTTGCTGGTCAATGTCAAAATTATTTGACTGTTTGATATAAACACCTTTCCTTTAGCAAATTTTCGTTCGGTAGCGTAGACGACTTTGATATGACGTTTAAAAGGCTTTTTCATTAGATGGAAATGCTTTTTAAAGAGAATGTTTGTTAGACTAACAGGAAATTACTCAACAAGCATAAAACTCATGCTATCGACTGGTCTAATGGCAAGGAAATTCTTAAAGGACAGCGCTTTCATGAAACAAGTCTTCGTGACAGGTTTTTAGGCTTTGTTAGTGTGTTGTACAAACAACCATTTTCTTTTTGAAAAGAAGCGCACATGCTAAGGAAAAGATGATATTGGGCATTTAGCCCACGAGCAGGACTTTAGTATTGGTGTCTCAGTAAGCGCGTGTTGTCGCCTGCCAGATAGTTTGAGGCCATGAGTAGTCTTGCATGCTTAGTTCAAGGCTTTAAGCTTATTTGCAGGTGGAGGACGCACGTGCCGCAGCGCTAATTGGGTACCTTTAGCAGTCAGCTCGGCAACATCTGACGACAAAGTTAATTTAAAAGTGAGCTTAAATTTCTATTTATAAAATAATTCAGATTGAGTACGCGACCGAGCTTTCATTGGTCAACGGGGAAATTTAGATGAGAGTGCGTATACACAGTTGGGACGTTTAGCTTCCTGCGCTTGCCGACACAATTTGAAATCATCTAAAACTCCAAAGCTTTCGCAATACTTGCAGAAAAAATTCAAGTACACATGACAGAATTAGAAATGGAAAAAAATTAAAAATTTTGATGTGGGGTTTAGCAATCACTTTCCCTTCTGAGCCCAAGCAGAAAAAAAAGAGGAAAAGTTAGAACCACAGCGCTTTGGCTGCTTAGATGATCGTGAGCTGGAAGACCTCGCCGAGGGAGCTCATGTTTACTAAAAAATGTCCACGAAAAGCGCAGACCGAACTAAGTGCCACAGTCTGTATTGTCTTGAAGTAAACAACGCACACAGCCTATCGATTGCCATGTTTTTGCTTTAAAATTTCTCTTAAATTGTAATTTTTACTGAGACGTTCTCGGCGTATGAAACTACTTTCGCATTGGCATTAATAATCGTAAACTATTTTTTCGGTTAGAATGGGACAGAAAAACTGTACTAACCAGCACAAAGGCGCGGTGAGTGATTCAAGTTCTCAATTATGTTGTCGGGCTGTTTTTTATTCAGCTTAATTTGAGTTATGTGAGTAGTTTATCCAGAGCGCCATGCTTACTATATTGGGCGCTGCCAAATCGGGCAAGTTTTCGTCACTTTCATAAGGGATAAACCTCGGTGATATTCAGTTTCAGCTTAATCAAACTCCTCCTCTAAAAGTTCTTTACTTAAGGGATTGTATATTTTAAATATTTTGGTATTTTTTTGTGAAAAAAATCGTTTAATTCACACGGGGCTGGCACAACAAATATTAACTCGACTTAAATTTTTATAAGACGAATTTTGATAGGTTTGTGTGTTTTTATCGCCCAGAGCATTTATTGAGAAAATATATTTCAATCGAATAGTAAATAAATAATTATTTTTCCTTTTTTATGTTATTGGAGAGCCATATCCAAAAATAAAGATAATTTTTTCCCGTGTGTACATAATCTCATCCAAACAATTGAAAGTTGAAAAGTTATCGAAAATTATATCAATTCTTCCAATAATAATTTAATAAAAATGAAAAAAAAATGCCAGATATGGCCGATGTCGGCGTCTATGTTTCCCTGCAAAGCCCACGGAAACCTCCTACGTATCGTGGTTTCACTTAAATTTTGAAAGTTTTTGACGTCATTGCTATGATGAATAAGGTTATAGACAATAATTCTTCTCGATTTATTAAAAACTAAAGTTGTTCTAGAAGTGGCCATCAAAAAGAATTTCGATGGAGACGTGGTTCTGGCTTCTCGGCTGGTTCCTTTGCATCCTAACGATGGTTGGAAATGGATTTGTCATCTTCCTCTTTTGCAGTAAACGTCAGCTTCGCACCAAAACCAACACATTCATCGTGTCTTTAGCAGTGGCTGATTTTTGTGTTGGAATGATTGCTGCTCCTTCACGTTTTCTCTACGCTATGATAAATGAGCACATTTCCGATGATGATCTCCGACTAACGATGTACGTGTGGGTGTTCATACTTTACGCGTCTGGAACCAACTTGTTAAGTTTGATATTTGAACGATATATCGCTGTCGTGAAACCTTTAAAATACTTGACTCTTATGAAGCGCCGCCGAGTCATTCAAATGGTTCTAACATCTTGGGGTATTCCTTTTCTTTTTACTCTGACTACATTATTGATGGGATTCTTTTCATTGCATCGAATCGAAGGCTATTTGTATCTATTTTACGAGGTAATCTCGTGTGTAATTTTAATATTTTTTCTTGCATCCATGTTTCTTGTTGTTTACAAGCAGAACTCTAGAGATCGCACCTTAGCGAAACAACTGCAGTTTAATCGAAGGGTCGCTAAAGTTAAAACTCAGAACAGGTCAGCAGTAAAATGGTTAGCATTAGTGACCAGTGTGTTTCTACTGTGTTACGGAATATACATGCGTTGTAGTTTAATAATTTTAATTGGTTATCATTGTAAAGATTTTCATTACAAAGTCCCTTTACAAGTTGTCAACTCTGGAATAAACCCTATAGCTTATGCTTTCTTCAAAAGGGACATAAAGCAGGTATGTAAAAGGCTTTTTTTCAAAAGGTTTCGTTCATTTTCTACAGAGCAGTTTTTGGGCAGGAAAAATTAACACTTCTCTTAGATCCCGAGAGCATTCGGTTGTCGATGTATTAATTATTGTGTTTATTGATGCCTAAATGAAAAGCTTTCGATGAAACAGAATTCTCTGCTGCGTGAGACTTGATATTTTTTTTTATCTCTAAGATATAGGACCATATTTCGAATATATTGAAACTTTAATTTGAGATGACAAATTGATGGATATTATTTTTGGTTTCTTTCATCGAAAGTGGTGCTACACCTTAGAAAAAGAGATCACTCCGTTGGAGAATGGGGCGCCATGTTAGTAGTGCGTCATCTCGATATGCGTTTTGTGAACCTGAAATTAAATAAAAAAGTCCGATTATAAAAAGAATACTAAAATTTATACCTCATATTTTTTTATCTTTTTTTTTTATTTTATTTATTTTTTTTTTTTCGGTGGTTGGATTCACCGCAACCTGGCATAGAGATTCACCAAACGATTGGAGCTTAGATATAATGAGATTATTTAGAGCACTACCTCAAGATTTTTTTTTTTTTTAATTTTGGCATCGTGCCTAATCATTTTAACTTCCTGTCTTCCCAGAAAGTGAAGGCAATCATGCTTTGATGATTTCGTCATCAAAAAAAATATATTTATGGCAATCAGTGGTGGCAAACCACCTACAATCAGAACGACAAGACGCATGAAATTCAAGCGTACAAAGCTCCGCTGCATTTTGAACTGTTCACCTTCATCTGTTTTCGTAGAGGCCCTCTTCAAACGAATTTCCTGAAGCAATCCTTATTCTAATAGCATGCTTAGGAAATTGGCTTGCCTGGTGATTCAGTTTAGGTTTTTATAAGAAAAATCGAAATGCTCTTGCTCCATCTCAAACAGGAAGATGAATATTTACTAATCTACTCTGTAATTGACAATTGGTGTTTATAGCAATCATGCTATCTTCATAAAAATCCTCGCCGCCAGGATTTTTTTTCGTTTAAACAGATATAAAAGCCATTCTGGATTCATTGCTCTTTTTTTCAGTTGGCCTGGTATTAAACTTATAAAAATGAGAAAGAATGATTCGATATGGCTTAAAGAAGTCGCTAAGAAAAAAACAAAAAAAGAGGAAGTTTGCCTTTTATAGAAATTGCGGGTGGGAGCAGGTGGTTCCAAAGAACTTCGAGATGAGTACAAATATGAATTTTTAAAGTTATTGCTTTTGAAAATTCTCTTCGCTCTGAAAAATTGGACGATATGAAAAAAATTACCAGTATGAATTCGATAAAAACTTAAAAGGTACTGGTTTTTTGGCTGGTTTTCAAATTAAGAGAATTCGTAATTTGCCTTACATCTATGTTTCTTGCTGTTAACAAGAGCTCAAGAGATCGCAACTCGGCTAAGCAATTGAAGATAAACAAACGGGTCGCTAAAAATAAAAATCAGAACAAGTCTGCGGCGAACTGGGTGGCATTGGTAACGGGTTTGTTTCTTTTGTGTTACGGAATAAACGTGCGTTGTAGTTTAATAATTTTAACTGGTCATCCTTGTAACAATTTTCATTACAAAGTACCTCTGCCAGTTATTAACTCTGGAACAAATCCTCTTTTCCCATTGGACGAGACTTCTTGGCAACACTTCTGCAGCGGTGAAGAAGGATGCGGAGGGCTTCTCGGTATATCGCAGGACTCGTCAAGCTTACACAAATGGATTAATTCCAATTTTGAGATGTATCAAAATAAGCATCATCAAATCCCATGTAAATTCCTCTTCTGAAGCAAAACACAAAATTAGCACGAAAAGAAGCATAAAATTTAGACGCACAAAGCTACGCTGTACATGAAAGTGTTTACCTCGCTCTGCTATTGTATTGATCTTACGCGATAATCCTCTGGCAATCTTTTTTCTTATAGCTCGATGCAACATAACGAAGATGCTGATATTGATGACGACAAATACATAGCCTTGAATGACTGGGTAATCGCGATGCAGAATATCGTACCATTGAAAAAACCAAATAATCCCAGAGCAAAGATATATTGCTAGCACAATTGAAAGCGCTTTTTTTTCTCGTTACCAGACGTCCGTACTTAAGAGGAGAAGAAACTACACTGAACTGAGTCAAGGTAAAGGCGAAAATAGTCGAATTCGACGTCGTTATACAAAATTCGGTGAACGTTTAAAGAGCGTGTAATAAAGTTGTCAATTTGATTGAATATGGATGTTGAAGGTAAAGGAACACATAAAGTGTGGCCAAAACTGTTCCTTGTACCAAAGCTGTTAGCAGATCGGTTATAGCCAAACCAAGCAGAAAATAGGAAGTTGGGTTGCGGAACATCCTCAATGAATCGATATAAAGAACAAGGAGGAGAAAGCTATTGGCCACAATGGTGATAAGCAAGGCTATGAACATGAAAATTGCCGCGCTAAAGGCCACTTTGTAGAAATCTTTGTCCATTGGATTTAGCGTAAAACTGGGATGGAAATTGACGAGGGTCACATTTCCGAAGGAATCGTTGATATTCGAATTCCCTGCAAATACAATCTCCCTAGAGGCATTTATGAGTTTGCTTGTCAAAGGATTGCTGTTAATGAATCGTTTTGTGGTGATGTTAGTTTTTTTTACAACAAAAAACATGATTAAGTGATTAACAGTTTTACTGAATGACCCCATTTGAATAGCAGTTCTACAAAAAAAAATATGTAATTTCCACCAGCACAAATTCTTGAATGAAAAGAAGAGTAATATTTTTCCAGCTAACAAGGAGACTTTTCATGGTAATTACTTCAAAAATAAACTTTTCAAAGACACTTCTTTCAAAGGCCTCTAACAGACTTTTCACCAGCAAGAAGTCCTTGCTGACTCTGTTGATGCCAGCTGGCTCCCAATCGAAGGATTTTGAAATGCTTTCCGAGGCATAATTTAAAGTGAGGATTGGTAACTGAGTTACCTGTCCAAAATAAAACTATCATTTGTCTGAAAAAGTCAACGTGATGACAAATCGTTTAATTATGTGAACTAATTTAACTTTCCTTGCGCTTTTTAAATTGTCCAACACTTAACTAGTTTTCTTTCTTGGTGGGAGCTGTTTCCTCATGGCACAATTGTCAATTTAGATACTCGCGACTGGTTGCCTTCGGAAACCTTGTGCAGCTTTTCTAGGTTATGTTCACTCCATTATATGACATTTTGTGAAATATTTTCTAGATATGAAAAAAAGTCCTGGGGTGTTATACTCAATTGGACACCGAATTATGTTGTTTGAAGCACTAAATCAAGGTAATGACTCTGTTAATTGCTTTGTGTTTATTCTTGACTTGCTTCTTTTAGGTGTTCAAAAACAAAAATGACATTTGCGCAAGGTAATGGGCCTATGGTTGGGTTCTCTTGCTCGCTCCAATCTCATGGTACCCAGGTCTCAATATTTTGTCGCTTTCAGGAAGTTCGTTTTGATCACGTAAAAAAACGGAAAGAAAAGCTATTCAATTCGGACAAACCATCGGGTCAGTCACCGATTGGTTCCCAGTTCTCATGTTTCCCTTACTCTGTAGAAGACAGCACCATGCAGTACTCTAACAGCACTCTAAGCCGGTCTTGCGATTAATCCACAGAGAGATCAAGTTACCGACTTAGTTATACTGATCTCCAGATTTTTCTAAAAATATAAATTTCTGTGTTTGTTTGTATTTTTCTTAAAATATATATTTCTGTGTTTGTTTTCTTAAACCGTGTGGTATTAGTTGAAACTTTGCGTGAGATTTTAAAATCAAAATTAATTAAAAGATTAATAGGCAATAACAGAACTAAAAACACTGGTTAGTTTCCAGAATACTCCTCTAAATAGTTTGAATCACTCGTGTGAAAAAACCGAAAATATTTCAAAATGAAGTATACCCTCTCTTGAACTTTTCCAAGTTTCATTTTTTCATGTTTAAAATCAAAACCAGACACCGTCCAACATCGGAGGTTTTCGTCTCAACTTTTTTAAAAAAATTTTCTTTTATTTTAATGGAAAAGTCTATTTCTCAATACGTTTTCTTGTCTTTCCTTCGGCGTTGCTTGTGAATGTTAAGCAGTTTTACCGAAGTGTGCATCCAAACAAATCTGTTGAAAATGCTTCACTTTTTATGAATTTTTAAAATGTTCGTTCTTATGAATGATTAAGCTAAATGCTTACGGCTAATACTGAAAAGGTAGAAAAGCTAGACGTGTCTGCTTGAGATTTCTCATTTCGTTGAGATAATATTCTAATGGATTGAATTGTGGTTGTAAGGTATCTATCACGTAGTTTAAGGTAAACATAAAGGGAACATATCATTCTACAATTTTTATGACGAGTGGATAGCTGACATGATTTGAAGATTGTCCTCTCCTTTTTTACCATATGTTTATTCAAAAAATACTCTTATCTACCAATTGAGCTAAAAAATTTCATTATATGCATATTTACTTGATTTTTTGACAAAGTAGAAAAATAAATTGTTGTGGTAGCAGATTATTCTCTGTAAAGGGCTTGTTAGATTTGACAAGTTGAGAAGAAAAGTCTTTCTGGTAAATGTTGCACAAACCGTACCAATCTGTACATGGCAAATACCAAGACAGTTTCTCTTCAAGGAAATTTTCAGATTTTTGCAGCACAAATATATATCATTTTACTCTAACGAATTCAGAAATTCATTTTGAGAAAGAAACCAAAGACTTATGTATCACACTGGCAAATTCAAAATTTCTTCAATACCTCTAGTAGAAAAGAAAAGCAAGAAAAAAATTACAATACACTTTCTATTTCAATTATCGACTGTATTTATGCACCTTTAGATACTCTCCGGGAGCACTTGGTACAATTACGAAAATTTCTTCAAGTTCTGAACAGGAAAACAATTCGCAGCCCTTTGATGCCTCTCTCTTTGAATCATGCCGACATGCAATAATAAAACGCGCTCTTGCTTCCATGTTAAAACCTCAGAATGTATACTTTAATTACAGTGAATTTCATTTAGTTCAAACTTACAGCTGCAGCAACGTGCTGAAAGTTTACCCAATTCGTGTGTGTGCTTTACAATTCTAGCTACTTGTGTAATTATTTCATAGCGGGAACTACACCTACGTGTGAATTCTTTGGGGAAATCAATCAAGTATTCCAACGGTGGCTTTCCCACTGTCACAAACATTAACCAATTACCCTCCTTGTAAGCACGACAATAATCACATACAACAAAGTTGATAGATTTGTCGATCACTTTAGTAACGGGAGAAATCAGTTACAATTTCGTTCCGCTTGTTGTCAAGGTCAGTTGTGACACACCTTAAAATCAAACCAGCACTGAAAATGGACTCTAAATATGCGACGAATTGTAGTACTTCGATGAACTTCACCGGTAATTTTTCACTTTGCCCAACTGTCCAACCTGTACCGTTGGGGCCCATGGTAAATCCATTTGACGAGTTTTTCAAGTTTGCCTTCGGATCAGCAATTTACATTATCATCGTTTCCTTCATAACCGTCTTTGCCAACGGCTTGTTACTTGTGGTTTTCTTCTTCGATCCATTTAAGATATTTCGGACTGCTACTACCTATTTTCTAATCGGTCTGGCCTTTGTGGATATCTTAACAGCCGCCTCGCAAGAGCCCATGTACGCCACATGCTTCATAATGATGTACCTTAGACATCCTGACACCCTTGCAACGTGCACACCTCTTCTGAATGTGGGCCAAGTGATAGCTGTTGCAGCCATGAATGCATCCTTTCTGATAGTACTCGCTTTCACAATTACACAGAACATTGTGGTCGTCTCGCCGCTAAAATACGGCCGGCGCGTTACAAAATCGCGGGTGGTGATCTGTGTATTGGGCATATACGCGTATTCCATATTGTTCAGTCTCTTTCCTGTCATGGGCATCGCCGAAGAGATCGTGCAAAAGATTGATAACATTTTTCACTCCATTACATTGGTCTACGTAACTATTATCTTTTACATTCTGCTGTACATTGCCTTTAGGAAAAAAATGGCTGCTTCTGAAAGTCTTCGAGAAGACAAGACCACGAACGATAGAGGGAGAGAAAATAAACAAACAGGGGTGGAACGCAAGTTTATTATCGTCAATTTTCTCCTAATTGCCATCTTGTTTTTGACGTCTCAGCCGTCTGCCATTTTATGGATTTACCGCTTGTATTCCTACGAAAACCCCAACTCTCCAAGAGTTCTGATTGTCAATCTCATGGTGGCCGACAACCTGCTTTACCTGAAATTCCTGCTCGACCCGTTTGTCTACGCATGGCGAATACCCAAATATCGACAGGCTCTCAAAAATGTCCTGCGCTGTGGCAGAGAGGAGCCTGAAACAACCTTTAGTGACCGTGTCATGGCCCAGGTTAGCAAGTCACGCGAGACTGTAGTGACCCTGGACTTTAAAAGCATTCAGGACTAAAACATTGATAGTAGTTCGAGGTAGCCCATAGTTCTCTGCAAAATCTTAAGCCTCGCAAGCTTCTTATCCAATCTCGAGATCTTGATAACCTTTCTATAGTTTCGATCTCGATTTTATTTCAAATTTCTCAGAGTCTAGTTCCAGAGAAGGTTAGAGTAGCATTAACGTAATTTCGTGAGCAAGGAAATTAACTTTTAAATCACCTTCGTTTGAAATATTGTAGAACAGAAGCTGATAAATGGCAAAAATGAACGCAAATAGGAAAACCGCAAACATTATGCACGATTTCTTTAATTTATAAATAGCATATTGCAATAATCCTATAGAAGCGTAACAAGGGGTTGTGTTAATAAAATTGTTCAGTCTCCGCCTGTGTTTTAAAAAAAGATTTGCTTCTCACGAGGGCAATCAGATGTGTCACATCACTTCTTAGGAGGAATATGGAAGATCACCAAATAGCGTCATGAAAATTTTATCGCTCGTACCGCTGTATAACTGTGCCGATATATCACCATTTAAGTCAAGGTTTTGAATCAAGGCTTTATTGACGTCGTTTAACTTGATTATCTGGGCCTCTGGAAATGTTCAACTCCGAAAAATTGAATTGGTTTGTCAATGTAGACAAACCGACATTTTTTTACTTAATTATCCCAGGCTCTAGGTAGCCCAAAGTAGACAAAAAAACCGACAAACTCAGTCGCTTTGTCCGCAACGACAAAACGATTTTTCTTGGCTTAATTTCGACAGGCATATTTAAGGCTCAACACAGTATACTTTCACAGACAAAGTGACTACGGAAAAATTATCTTAGCACCGACAAACGGACTACAAATACTTTTAATGACGAATCAAACGTTCTGTCGAATACAACGCAAGCCTGAAGAATTTAATTTCAGTTATTCACTTGAAATGATTAATAGCGCCTAACTCTTTTGGAAACTGAACAAAGTGTTTTCCATATTTTTTTTCTGTTAGGTTTTAAAGGTTCAAGTACAATTCTTTTTTTTTTTACAAGATGTTTTTAATTTAAGTCATCCTCATATAATGCATTGGTAAAGATGGGGGCGGTAGTATTTTCTCTATACCATAATAATCATAAAATTGATTCTTCTCTTTTATCGTGACAAATGTTGGGCCAGATCTACCCTTTGATACCTTTTCAATAAACTTCTAGTTCACTGTAAATACATCCTTTTTTAAATAGTTGGGTATAAACATTCATTGACGTCCAATTTTCGTATCCTGCCAAGGTCTACTGTTTGAAAGAGAACTTCGATTATTTGGTTTATGTCACTACTGCGAAATATCCAGATGGAAAATGAAATTCCCTGCTATGCTGAATAATTTGTTCTTCTTTGATCCCAACACGCGTGGGTCTCTACTAGAATAATCGAACCTTTTCTAAAAGGCACAAACTCGGTGCAAGTTTAAAATTAGAAGGCTTATCACAAGTCTAAGTTCTTAATAATGGCGAAACAGCGTCTCACATCCATGATAAACAAATTAGAAAATTAATTTTAATAAGACTCAAGGTTGATAAACGAGTAGTGAAAGTGTTTTCACGCTGTTAGGAGGGGGAAGTTTACCCTAGTTAATTAACAGAAGTTCTATTATAAAATTGTAAATTCTGACTCTGCATTGAACCATAAACTGAAGAGCTTGACTCTAACCACTACTTTTCTTTCGCGCCCTGATCATCATATTTAAGATGAACTGGACTTGTGCAAATAATACATTGCTCAACATAGGCGTTGATTATTTCAAAGAGCTACAAAGGAGCCAAAAACCTTCAAATTCTTCAGTTTATACCGGGGCAGCTGGCCCTGATTTACAGGAAGGGATGATGCATGTTGAGGAGTTTTCAAAGGCAGCTTTCGGCTCGTCCATCTTTATCATCATAGTTTCGCCCATGACAATCGTGGCCAACAGTTTGCTTCTTGTAACTTTTCTTGTCGATCCACTCAAGATTTTCCGCAACCCAACCAGCTACTTTCTCATCGGTTTGGCCATCGTGGATCTCCTAACGGCACTAATACAAGAACCTATCTATGCCGCCTGTTTCATGCTGATGTACTTCCAGCATCCTTCATGGACGAAATGTAAATCTTGGATGAAATTTACAGCGTATTTTTCGGCATTTCCAATCTCAATATCGGCATCTATCGTTTTTGCCTTTACATTGACGCAGTATATCGTGGTGGCATCGCCTCTGAGGTACGGCCGCATGATTACAAAGAAGAAAGCCTTACTTAGCGTTGTTGCTATATACCTCTATCATACGCTTTTCTGTTGTTTGCCTCTGATGGGTGTTCCACAGGAGACCAAACACGCCATCGACTTATTCTTTCACAGGTACACTGTTGTTCTCGTCACCATCATGATATACATTATTCTGCATTACACCATGAAAAAGAAAATGACCGCAGGGCGCTCACTCCAAAGCGAGGAGGGAAGACACGTTCAGGTGCAGCGAAGCTTTTTCCGTTTAAACGTCGTTCTTCTCATTATTATGATCATGTTTTTCGTGCCTTCAGTTCTACTGATGACAATCAGATTTTTTCTGGACGACATATTTACTGCTCGGTATGGGATACGGGTTCTCGTTGTGAATTTGATGACGGACAACCTGCTTTACCTGAAATTTCTGTTTGATCCGATTGTGTACGCGTGGCGCATGTCCAAGTACAGGAAGTCTCTGAAAAGCACTGTTTATCGTAATAAAGATAAAGAGTCCAGCAGAAGCGAAAACGAGACTAAACTCACAGATACAAGAGGTCAGGTAGGTGAGCTGGCAAGTGCTGAACTGAACAAGTCAACGATAACTTTACTCAGCTTTAAAAATGTCAGCACAGATTAAGGGTAGACCCTCTCCCTTTTTGGTACACATAAGCGGTCATAACTGATGAATCAGACGTCTCCTATGGATAGAGCTACAACCATCACAACGGAGAAATTCATCGTAAATATAACTCAGTGTTCTATCATCAAAATAAAACTCATTAAAAAGGTACAACAAACTGGACTTCATTGAAACTTTCAATTGACAATACAACTATTCAGCAAACTCTGAAGACTTACGTGGAAAAAAGTTCATTGAGAACGTGGTTGAGAAATCAAGCAGTTTGAGAACATAGTAATGACCATTAGTGAGATTTTATGGAATAAAGAAAGGTCTCTGTTGAACAGCCAAAGTCCGACTTTGACAATGAATAATATCCTCCCAACTTGAATTGCTTACAAACTGACATTTAACCTTCCTTAAATTGACGACACTGGATGACAAAGGAACTCATACTGAACTCAAATATTTCTATTTTCTCAGACTGTATAGTTTGATTCTTAGACCTGTGCTGCGTTTTTGCCCTTGTTTGGATTAACACATTTTGGGTTCGCATCAATTTGCCTTTGCTCTCCAAAATTAAACCTCTGGTTTTTCGTTTACCAAAGAAACATTTTGGCGATGTTATGATTGAAGTTTTACTGAACGTTAGCAATTATTTACTTGACTGCAATATTTCACAATATAATGTTGCAAAAAGTATTACAATAACTTAATATACATATAAATTAAATAACCAAACTTCACTTTATATTTGTCATTGCTGTTGATAAAATGTCCAGTGGTCCTTTGTAATCTGTAATATACAACCATATAGTCAGCTTATCGATTGAAAACAAAAACAGCTTCATGTGAGCTCCAGTGATAGGGATATGTCTTACGAAATATATAAGGCCTTTCGATTACATCATATCTTATTCAGGAATAAGTATCAGCATAACCTCGAATACCAAGATAAATAACGGAACATTCTAGAATGTTCTAAACAAAACACGTTTCAAAATCGCATCATCAAGATTTTTTAAATTATCGATAGCATTGCTTTCCGAGGAAAAAGCTTTTTTGCTCGTTTTGTTTCTTTGTGTCATCAAATTCACGACATAAAATTAGGCTTTCTCTCCAGCAAGAAAAAAGACGTTTTTTCCCCAGTCTTATCGTTTCTAATCTGCTAAGAGGGGTTTTCTTACCATTTGGCTTTAGACGCCTACCAAAATAAACCTCAATACATTTTTGAAAATTATATTGTTGTGAACACTATTAAATATGAAGTACATTCTGTTGACACAAAAGTTCTAACAGGAAAGAGGAGGTGAAAAATTTGTGGCTATGGATCTTACTTACGAGAACATTCCCACGCCTCTAAACCCTTTAACTCCCAAGATCTGATTGTTAATACTCCCGTCTACCTGCTACACATTTCCTTTTAAATTAGGTATGAGAACTTGGTGCTAGATCAAGATAGCAGCTTCTGCCTGATAAGTTTGAATATTGTCATTACCTGTTTGCTGATTAATGTATGGATATTACAGGGAGAATTCGAAGTTTCATGTTTATCACTTCTAGGAGTTAAAGGGCTAAGCCAAAATTCCCTAAAATGAGTGGTGAGTTATCTAAAGACTCTTCTCGTTATTCATCTTTGGTCTGTATGCAATTTGTCCGTTTTTTTGTCTGCTTTCGGCTACCAAAGCCTGGGATAATTAAGTCAAAAACTGTTGGTTTGTATCCATTGACAAACTAATTCAATTTTTCAGAGAAGCTGTACATTTCCAGAGGCGCAGATAATCAATTCAAACAATGTTAATAAAGCCTTGACTTAAATGATGATATATATGGGCGCAATGCCGTACGAGCAATAACATTTTCATGACACCATTTGGTGATATTCCATACAACGAAACTCCCAAATTACCCCCAAGAAATGATGTGCCACATCTGATTGCCCTTATGAGAAGCAAAGCCCTTTGAGACCGATGGAGACTAAACAATTTTTGTGATTGCGTGATTGTGAGTTACAGTTCGGCTGCGAGTTTGCCCTTTGATCATTAAGGTTTCAAAATTTCACTCAGTATTCTCCTTGTCGTTAGTTGTAGTTGGTTTTTTGTCCTTGTCGATCAATTTTTTAATTCTGCGTGCCATCGGCGTTGCGGGATCGACGTGTAAATCTTTACTATTCTGTTTCCATTTTCGTTTAGCTAGCCCCCTTACTTTGTAGCCATTGTTTATTCATGATTTGTGTATGTACTTTAGAGATGTCGTGCCTTCGAGGTCGTGTAGAAATTTTCGATGAAATTAAGGTATTATTTTATTATAATTTCGGGGCAAGCTCAGCCTCATTAGGCGCATTTTGGTCTTTCGTTTATTATCGCATGTTTATTGTGTCGTTTAGGTTTCTCTTGGTTATTTTTATTGCATTTCGCTTGTTAATCACCACGCGCGTTCTTACACTAGTTCCTGTTAATTTATTTTATGAGACATCATAGACAATTATAATAAAGATCAGCATTTCAATTGGTTTGCCGTCTTCGTTACATATCCCCGTATTTTGGCACGTTATACTCATCTGTTCGCGATATCTCTTGGCACCATTTCATCTTGATGCTCGTTACCGTTACCATTTTATTCAGACAGCCCCTTGCTACAATCATTCCATCTGCAATATACTATTCATGACAAGGAAATCGTGCATTATGTTTGCGTTTCTCCTTTTTGTGTTTATTCAGTCGCTTTGTCGATACCGACAAAATGATTTTTCCTAACTTAATTTTGGTCTTGCACATCCAAGGATCTGTACCGACCAATTATCTTAGTACAGACAAGCAGACTACGAATACTTACAATGACGAATCAAACGTTCTGTCGGGTGCAAAGCAAACCTGAAGAATTGAAATTCAGTTATTCACTTGAAATGAATAATAGCTTCAACATTCATTGACGTCCAATTTCCGTATCCTGCTAAGGTCCACAGTTTGAGAGAGCACTTTAAGTATTTGGTACAAACATTAACAAAAGTCCAATTTTCGTATCCTGCCAAGGTCTACTGTTTAAAAGAGAACTTCGATTATTTGGCTTATGTCACTACTATGAAATATCCAGATGGAAAATGAAATTCCCTGCTATGCTGAATAATTTGTTCTTCTTTGATCCCAACGCGCGTGGGCCTCTACTGGAATAATCGAACCTTTTCCAAAAGGCACAAACTCGGTGCAATTTTGAAATTAGAAGGCTTATCACAAGTCTAAGTTCTTAATAATGGCGAAACAGCTTCTTACATCCATGGTAAACAAATTAAAAAATCAATTTTAATAAGGCACAAGGTTGATAAACGAGTAGCAAAAGTGTTTTCACGCTGATAGGAGGGGAAAGTTTACCTTAGTTAATTAACAGAAGTTCTATTATAAAAGTTGAAATTCTGACTCTGCATTGAACCATAAACTAAAGAGCTTGACCCTAACCACTACTTTTTTTTTGCGCCCTGATCATCATTTTTAAGATGAACTTGACTAGTGCAAATAATACATTGCTCAAAATAGGCGTTGATTATTTCAAAGAGCTACAAGGGAGCCAAAAACCTTCAAATTCTTCAGTTTACACCGGGGCAGCTGGCCCTGATTTACAGGAAGGGATGATTCATGTTGAGGAGTTTTCAAAGGCAGCTTTCGGCTCGTCCATCTTTATTATCATAGTTTCGCCCATGACAATCGTGGCCAACAGTTTGCTTCTTGTAACTTTTCTCGTCGATCCACTCAAGATTTTCCGCAACCCAACCAGCTACTTTCTCATCGGTTTGGCCATCGTGGATCTCCTAACGGCACTAATACAAGAACCTATCTATGCCACCTGTTTCATGCTAATGTACTTCCAGCATCCTTCATGGACGAAATGTAAATCTTGGATGAAATTTGCAGCATATTTTTCGGCATTTCCAATCTCAATATCGGCATCTATCGTTTTTGCCTTTACATTGACTCAGTATATCGTGGTGGCATCGCCTCTGAGGTACGGCCGCATGATTACAAAGAAGAAAGCCTTACTTAGCGTTGTTGCTATATACCTCTATCATACGCTTTTCTGTTGTTTGCCTCTGATGGGTGTTCCACAGGAGACCAAACACGCCATCGACTTATTCTTTCACAGGTACACTGTTGTTCTCGTCACCATCATGGTATACATTATTCTGCATTACACCATGAAAAAGAAAATGACCGCAGGGCGCTCACTCCAAAGCGAGGAGGGAAGACACGTTCAGGTGCAGCGAAGCTTTGTCCGTATAAATGTCGTTCTTCTCATTATTATGATCATGTTTTTTGTGCCTTCAGTTCTACTGATGACAATCAGATTTTTTCTGGATGACATATTTACTGCTCGGTATGGGATACGGGTTCTCGTTGTGAATTTGATGACCGACAACCTGCTTTACCTAAAATTTCTGTTTGATCCAATTGTGTACGCGTGGCGCATGTCCAAGTACAGGAAGTCTCTGAAAAGCACTGTTTATCGTAATAAAGATAAAGAGTCCAGCAGAAGCGAAAACGAGACTAAACTCACAGATACAAGAGATCAGGTAGGTGAGCTGGCAAGTACTGAACTGAACAAGTCAACGATAACTTTACTCAGCTTTAAAAATGTCAGCACAGATTAAGGGTAGACCCTCTCCCTTTTTGGTACACATAAGCGGTCATAACTGATGAATCAGACGTCTCCTATGGATAGAGTTAAAACCATCACAACGGAGAAATTCATCGTGAATATAACTCAGCGTTCTATTATCAAAATAAAACTCATTAAAAAGGTACAACAAACTGGACTTCATTGAAACTTTCAATTGACAATACAACTATTCAGCAAACTCTGAAGACTTACGTGGAAGAACGTTCATTGAGAACGTGGTTGAGAAATCAAGCAGTTTGAGAACATGGTAATGACCACTGGTGAGATTTTATGGAATAAAGAAAGGTCTCTGTTGAACAGCCAAAGTCCGACTTTGACAATGAATAACATCCTCCCAACTTGAATTGCTTACAAACTCACATTTAACCTTCCTTAAATTGACGACACTGGAAGACAAAGGAACTCATACTGAACTCAAATATTTCTATTTTCTAAGACTGTATGGTTTGATTCTAAGACCTGTGCTGCGTTTTTGCCTTTGTTTGGATTAACACATGTTGGGTTCGTATCAATTTGCCTTTGCTCTCCAAGATTAAACCTCTGGATTTTCGTTTACCAAAGAAACATTTTGGCGATGTTATGATTGAAGTTTTACTGAACGTTAGCAATTATTTACTTGACTGCAATATTTCACAATATAATGTTGCAAAAAGTATTAAAATAACTTAATATAAATATAAATTAAATAGCCAAACTTCACTTTATATTTTTCATTGCTGTTGATAAAATGTCCAGTGGTCCTTTTTAATCTGTAATGTACAACCATATAGTCAGCTTATCGATTGAAAACAAAAACAGCTTCATGTGAGCTCCAGTGATAGGGATATGCCTTACGAAATATATAAGGCCTTTCGATTACATCATATCTTATTCACGAATAAGTATCAGCATAACCTCGAATACCAAGGTAAATAACGGAATATTCTAGAATGTTCTAAACAACACACGTTTCAAAATCGCATCATCAAAGATTTTTTAAATTATCGATAGCATTGCTTTCCGAGGAAAAAGCTTTTTTGCTCGCTTTTGTTTGTTTGAGTCATCAAATTCATGACACAGAATTAGGCTTTCTCTCCAGCAAGAAAAAAGGCCTACCAAAATAAACCTCAATACATTAACAGTTTCATAATTTTGAAAATTGTTGTTTACACTATTAAATATGAAGTACACTCTTTTGACACAAAAGTTCTAACAGGAAAGAGGTGGTGAAAAATTTGTGGCTATGGATCTTACTTACGAGAATATTCCCACGCCTCTAAACCCTTTAACTCCCAAGATCTGATTGTTAATTCTCCCCTCTAGCTGCTACGCATTTCCTTTTAAATTAGGTATGAGAACTTGGTGCTGGATCAAGATAGAAGCTTCTACCTGATGAGTTTGAATATTCTCATTACCTGTTTGCTGATTAATGTATGGATATTACAGGGAGAAGTGTCATGTTTATCACTTCTAGGAGTTAAAGGATTAGGCCAAAGAAAACGAAACTGCCTCAGGAGATATAGCAGATGTTGATCTTCAATTATCTCCGAGTATCTATCATCTTCAGCTCGCATCTACAGAACCTCAGCATAGGTGGAAGTTAACTCGCTCAAAATAATCCATAGTATGCTTTGTATCATGCAAAATTCCCTAAAATGAGTGGTGAGTTATCTAAAGACTCTTCTCGTTATTCGTCTGTATGCAATTTGTCGGTTTTTTTGTCTGCTTTCGGCTACCTAGAGCCTGGGATAATTAAGTAAAAAACTGTTGGTTTGTATTCATTGACAAACTAATTCAATTTTTCAGAGAAGCTGTACATTTCCAGAGGCGTAAATAATCAATTCAAACAATGTTAATAAAGCCTTGACTTAACGATGATATATGGGCACAATGCCGTACGAGCATTAACATTTTTATGACACCATTTGGTGATCTTCCATACCACGAAACTCCCAAATTCCTGAGAAATGATGTGCCACATCTGATTACCCTCATGAGAAGTAAAGCCCTTTGAGACAGGCGAAGATTAAACAATTTTTGTGATTGCGTGACTGTGCGTTACAGGCTGCGAGTTTGCCCTTTGATTATTAAGGTTTCAAAATTTCACTTAGTATTCTCCGTGTCGTTAGTTGTAGTTGGTTTTTGTCCTTGTCGATCAAGTTTTTAATTGTGCGTGCCATCGGCGTTGCGGGATTGATGTGTAAATCTTTAATATTCTGTTTCCATTTTCGTTTAGCTTGCCTCCTAACTTTCTAGCCATTGTTTACTTATGATTGAAGAAATGTAAAATGGTTACCGTGTTTACATAGCCTGATGATGCGAAGTGAAGTGGTTTCCAGCTTATCGAGTGTTCTCCCAACCTCCCAAGTGTTTACATCAGGCTATGTAAACACGGAAACCATTTTACAATTCTTTCATAAAATAACTAATGAAAGAGGAACGAAAACCGCGTTTACATACATCATGTAAAATGGTTTTATGGCCAATCAGAGCGCGCGTACTATTTGAATTATTTTATAATTGTGTATGTAATTTAGAGATGTCGTGCCTTCGAGGTCGCGTGCAAATTTTCGATGAAATTTAAGTATTATTTTATTGTAATTTCGGGGCAAGCTCAGCCTCAATGGGCGCATTTTGGTCTTTCGTTTATTATCGCATGTTTATTGTGTCGCTTAGGTTTCTCTTGGTTATTGTTATTGTATTTCGTTTGTTAATCGCCATGCGCGTTCGTACACTAGTTCCTGTTAATTTATTGATTTCAGTTTACGAGACAACATAGACAGTTGAAATAAAGATCGGCGTTTAAATTTGTTCGCCGTATTCGTAACATAGCCCTGTATTTTGGAACGTTGTACTCATCTGTTCGCGATATCTCTTGGCACCATTTCGTCTTGATGTTCGTTACCGTTACCATTTCATTCAGACAGCCCCTTGTTACGATCATTCCATCAGCAATATACTATTCACGACAAGGAATTCGTGCATTATGTTTGCGTTTCTCCTTTTTGTGTTTATTCAGTCGCTTTGTCGGTACCAACAAAATGATTTTTCCTCACTTAATTTTATTCTTGCACATCCAACCATACCAACATCCATCCATACCGACCAACTATCTTATTACCGACAATTAGACTACGACTACTTACAATGACGAATCAAACGTTCCGTCGGGTGCAAAGCAGGCCTAAAGAATTTAATTTATCACGCTGATAATTAACTGAATTCTGGGAACAACTATTCAGAAGAAGAAATTCGTGGAAAGTTAAAAACAATGTAGTAACAGTGCCTAGGAAAGGTGTTACAGTTAATTCATAGTTGGAGGGAAACGTTTCCCTTGGTTAATTAACACAAGTTCTATTATAAAAGTGGGAATTCTCCCTCTGCATAAAATCATAACCTGAAGAGCTTGACCCTAACCACTACTTTTCTTCTGCGCTCTGATCATCATTTCTAAAATGAAATTGACTTGTGCAAATTATTCCTAGCTCAACATAGGCGTTGATTATTTCAGAGATCTACAATAGAGCCGAAAACTTTCAAATTCTTCAGTTTGCGCGGGGGCAGCTGGCCTTAATTCACAGAAAGATGATGATGCATGTTGAGGAGTTTTCAAAGGTAGCTTTCGGCTTGTCCATCTTTATCATCATAGTTCCGCCCATGACAATCGTGGCCAACAGTTTGCTTCTTGTAACTTTTCTCGTCGATCCACTGTGGCGGCAACTGCCAACAACCATAAATATTTATAACGGTGTCATTAACGACTAGTGTAGATTGAGTAACAATCGGGCAGTACACCAATCGTTTGTTGAATTTTTGGTTAGATTTCACCTAAAGCGCCGTTCAGAAAAGTGCAGCTGAGAAATTTAACGCAGGCACCCTAAGTCTGTTAACCAAAGCTTAT
Source organism: Pocillopora verrucosa (assembly GCF_036669915.1). Classification (NCBI taxonomy): domain Eukaryota; kingdom Metazoa; phylum Cnidaria; class Anthozoa; order Scleractinia; family Pocilloporidae; genus Pocillopora; species Pocillopora verrucosa. The sequence continues at coordinate 964,380 of NC_089322.1, read as the reverse complement.
TTGCAACATCTGGTTAAATTTACCTCGGTAACGGAAGAGAATGTCAAATCAAGCAAAGACATATGCTTCATGTTTCTAAGATAAAGAAGTTTTACCAGTCGTGATTCAGAAAATAATGTAAACAGGTATATTTAACGCTTAGCCTCAGGTTCTCCAAACATTATGATAAATATCATAGAGGATAGTCAAGTAATATCATACGATAAATATGAATGGATAGAAAATGACTCGGTGGCTATGTTTGAAGGCTTTTTTCACCAAGCAATGTCGTGTAAGAGGACTTTTTATTCTTAGCCTCGTTTCCATGCTGGCGAATTTCTGACATGCGTGGTTCTCATCTCTAGAAGTTAAATTGAATTAGCCTTTATCATAAAATTTTAGTCTGAGGGTCATAAGTGCTGTGACAACGTTTCATGCTTTTATCATTAATTTGAACAATTTTGGTCGATAACCGCGAGACCACATAGGGATATGCCTAACACAATATGTATGACTTTATGATCATATCATATCTTATTCACAAATACGCATTAGCATGGAATACAGAGGTAAATAACAGAACATTCTAAACAAAATACATGTTGTAAAATCGAATCATCAAGTCTTATGACATTAACAATGGCATTGCTTTCCCAGGAAAAAGCTTTAGAAAAAATAAAATTAGGCCTAGCCTAATCGTTTCTAACCTGTTATGAGGGGTTTTCTTGGCATTTGGCTTTCTACGACTACCAAAATAAACCTTGATACATTAAACAGTTCCACAATTTTGGAAATTGTTGTGAACCCTATTAAATAGGAGTAAATTCTGTTGACATAAACGTTTTAGCAAGAAAGAGGTGGTGAAAAAATTTGTAACTATGGATCTTGATCATGGGAACATTCCCCCGCCTCTTTAGCCAAAGAAAATGAAACTGCCTGAGGAGCTACAAAAGATGTTGACCTTCGAGTACTTATCATCTTCGGCTCGCATTTATAAAACACCAGCATAGGTGAGTCAAATTGCTCAAAATAATTCATAGTCTGCTTTGTACCTTGCAAAATCCCCCAAAATGAGTGGTGAGATATCTAAAGACGCTTTCGTAATTTATCTTTTCATCTATATGCTATGTTTGCTCACGGTATTTAATTACTTATCGGACTTTCACAGCGGTAGTTCACTCTGAGTATTTAACATCTTCGAGGAAAATATTTTAGATCATTCCCCTTCTATTTGTTTTAAAAAGTTCGTAAAATTTCTTTGCACTCATCCATATCTGTCTTGAATGATCAACTCTCGGTTGAGTATCCTTGAGTCTACCTCATTTTGCAGTTTTTTTAGAAATAATTTCATGTTATATCTCAGCTATTCTTGAAACGACTTGTTTTCTGACAGCGGGATTTAAAGCAATCACCTGGCTCTCCATGAAAAGTTCTCTCTTAAATAATCGCTCTCCTTTGAAACATGAAAAGGGATGGAAATAATTGCCCCAGTTTGAGATTCAACGAAATAATGTGCAGCAGTTGCGGTAAATCTTAATTAGAAATCACTCCAAATAAGAGCAACTAAAATGAACCAAAACAGCCTCTAAAAATATGAGCTAATCAATTTAGACTATACAAAGTAAAGTTAGTTTACGACCAATATCTTGAGGGCACTTAGAACGATGGCAAGATTTGGGTTCCTTCTACTCTCCAAATTTTATCATTCCACTCGTTTACTAATAAGCTACGAAATGTTGCATAATCAGTGGTAAAACATCAAGCGATGTAGGCGTTCAAGAGTAAAGCGAGTCAATGTCTACCAAAACGTGATAAGTTTCAAATAATTCATGTCAAACCTTAGTATCTAAAGATAGTCTGCAGCTTTCCTTTCAAAGTGGTCAAAGATTCAAATCCAGACTCACTCTATTGGCAAAGTTTTTAAGCTGGACAATGTTATTGCCGATTGGTTCAGTTCAGTTGTTGATCTCTCAATTCCGGTCAGCTTGCTCTCCCCGCCGATATCTTGGTGGTGACAATATATTTTTCCGAAAGAATCACGGTAGTTAGGCATGCGCCGAGCGTACACAATCGGATCTAATAGAAATTTCAGGTAAAGCAGGTTATCGCTCATCAAATGAAGGCACGAAAAACATGATCATAATAATGAGAAGAACGACATTTAAACGGAAAGAGCTTCGCTGCACCTTAATGTGTCTTCCCTCTTCGCGAGAAGTCGAAGAGCTTTCGTTTTGGAGTGACCATCCTGCGGCCATTTTCTTTTCCATGGTGTAATGCAGAATTATGTATACCACGATGGTAACGAGAACAACAGTGCACCTCAGGCGGTGTGCGCACTCTGATTGCGTTGCATCATGGTAGTAAAACGAAAAGCGAGTCATTTACATCCTGTCGTGGTCGAGTGAACATCTCTGGTGGCAGGAAGATAGCGCGAATAAACGTGGAATGTAATGGGGATTCACTGCCGGTTGCCATTCCTTCCAAAGTTAAAACTTTTTGGCAGGCCTGCGCGACTCCTGTCATTCTGTGACAAATTCGTTGTTAGGAGGCAACTGAAGAGATTCAGAAAGAATCGAAACTGCAGCCTTGCCCAAGAATCTATTCATTTGGCAGCAGTTACACTCACAGCCGATAGCTGTGTGAATAATATAAAATTCGCAAGTTATTTAACAGGGAGTCAACCTTTGACATGCAAACTCATTAAAACTCAAACTGAATTATGGTTTAAGGCATCAAAAGGGCGTGGGAAATGATCTGGCGAGTAATCGAAAGTACTTCGCACTCGGAAATATATTTTTTGAATGGTAAAGTCTGCTGCTGACAACCCCTTGAGTTCACATGTCTCAGTTGTCTTAGTGATACGTTCGTATAACTTTTGAGTTATTATTGAGATTACTTCTTGATTCCCGGAGGCAAAGTTTGAAGTAATCACCTCCCTCTTAAATAATTTCTCTCTCAGACAGTTGCTCTCGTTTCGAGAAAACATATAAATGCTATAATTGTCCCAGCTATCATCCAAAGAAATAATGGTACACCAATTGCAAATAATTAATTGTAGCTCATCGCTGTGAAAAAGAACCCCATAAATTACCCTGAATAGCTGCGAAAAGTGTAAGCCTAATCTGACATGTAAAATATTAGATCTCGATAACCTTTCTATAGTTTCGAACTCGATTTTCTTTCAATTTCTTAGAGTCCATTTCAAGAGAAGGTTAGAGTTGTATTAAGGTAATTTCATGATCAAAGAGCACTTTTTGATCACCTTCGTCAGTTTGAATTATTGCAGAACAGAAGATGATAAATCGTAAAAATGAACATAAATAAGAGAACCGCAAACACAACGCGCGATTTCCTTGTCACGAAATATATATTGCAATATTGTTATAGAAGGAACGGTCGTGGCAAGGAGTTGTGTGAATAAAATTGTTCAGTTTCCGCCGGTCTCTGTGTTTTGAACGAGGGCTCTGCTACTCATGAGTGCAATCAGATGTGCGCATCATTTCTTAGGGGGGAATTTGGCAGTGTCGTGGTATGGAAGATCACCAAATAGCGTCATGAAAATTTTATTGCTCGTACTGCTGTATTATTGTGCCCATATATATCACCATTTAAGTCAAGGCCTTATTAACGTTGTTTGACTTGATTATTTGCGCCTCTGGAAATGTACACCTGCTCTGAAACATTGAATTGGTTTGTCAATGCAGGCAAGCCGACAGTTTTTGACTTAATTGCCCTAGGCTTTAGGTAGCCCAAAGTAGACGAAAAACCGACAAATGCGGTTGCTTTGCGGTACCGACAAAATGATTTTTCTTGGCTTAATTTTCGACTGGCATGTCCAAGGCTCTATACAGTATCCTTTCAAAGACAAAGTGACTATCAAGCAATTCTCATAGCACCGACAAACAGACTACGAATACTTACAATGACGAATCAAACGTTCTGTCGAGTGCAAAGCAAGCCTGAAGAATGTAATTTCAGTTATTCACTTGAAATGAATAATAGCGTTGGAAAACGAATTGTTATCCATACTTTATCCCTTAGGTTCTTAAAGTTCAAATAAAATATTTAATCAACGCGATATTCTTAATTAAAGTCTTCCCTCCTACAATGCATTAGTAAAGGTGGGGGCGGCAGTATTTTCTCGTCGTTATATCCTTTATACAGGCACAGTTTTGTTATTTGCGGACACACTATATAGGATGTTTTTATACCACAATCGTGACAATGTTGGGTCAGGTTTACTCTTTGATACCTTTTCACCACGTTCCTTGTTCACTGTTAATACATCTTTAATTTTGTAAATAGCTGAGTATGAGCATTCATTAAAGTTCAATTTCCGTATCCTGCTAAGGCCTACTGTTTGATAGAGCTTTTCAAATATTTGGTATTTGTCACTCTGCGAAATATCCAAATGGAAAATGAAATTCCCTGCTATGCTGAATAATGTGTTCTTCTTTGATCCCAACACGTACGGGCCTTCACTGAAATAATTCAACTTCTTCCAAAAGGCACAAATTCGGTGCAGTTTCATAATTGAAAGGCTTATCACATCCTTCGATAAAATACTTGGCTTGATGGCTATGTCTAAGTTCGTAATAATGGCGATACAGCGTCTCATGTCCATGGTACACAAATTGTAAAATTAATTTTAATGAGTCATATAAACGAAAAACAGGTTAATAAACGAATAGGGAAAGTGTTTTCACGCTGATAATTAACTGAATTCTCCGAACAACTATTCAGGAGAAGACATTCATGGAAAGTTAAATACAATGTAGTAACAATGCATAGGGAAGGTCTTACGGTTAATTCAGCTTGGAGGGGAAAGTTTCCCTTGGTTAATTAACACAAGTTCTATTATAAAAGTGGGAATTCTCCCTCTGCATAAAATAATAAACTGAAGAACTTGGCCCTAACCACTGCTTTTCTTCGCGTTCTGATCATCATTTTTGAAATGAACCTGACTTGTGCAAATTATTCCTTGCTCAAAATAGGCGTTGATTACTTCAAAGAGCTACAACAGAGCCAAAAACCTTCAAATTCTTCAGTTTGCACGGGGGCAGCTGGCCTTAATTCACAGAAAGAGATGATGCATGTTGAGGAGTTTTCAAAGGCAGCTTTCGGCTCGTCCATCTTTATCATCATAGTTTCGCCAATGACAATCGTGGCCAACAGTTTGCTTCTTGTAACTTTTCTCGTCGATCCACTCAAGATTTTCCGCAACCCAACAACCTACTTTCTCATCGGTTTGGCCATCGTGGATCTCCTAACAGCACTGATACAAGAACCTATCTATGCCACCTGTTTCATGCTGATGTACTTTCAGCATCCTTCGTGGACGAAATGTGAATCTTGGATGAAATTTGCAGCGTATTTTTCGGCATTTCCAATCTCAATATCGGTATCCATCGTTTTTGCCTTTACATTGACGCAGTATATCGTGGTGGCATCGCCTCTGAAGTACGGCCGCATGATTACAAAGAAAAAAGCTTTCATTGGCGTTGTGGCTCTATACCTCTATCACACGCTTATCTGTTGTTTACCTCTAATGGGTGTTTCACAGAAAACCATGGACGCCATCGGCTTATTTTTTTACAACTACACTGTTGTTCTTGTTACCATCGTAGTATACATTATTCTGCATTACACCATGAAAAAGAAGATGACCGCAGGGCGCTCACTCCAAAACGAAGGTTCATCCACTTCTCGCGAAGAAGGAAGACACGTTCAGGTGCAGCGAAGCTTTGTCCGTTTGAATATCGTTCTTCTCATTATTATGATCATGTCTTTCCTGCCTTCAGTTATACTCATGACAATCAGATTTTTTCTGGACGACATATTTACTGCTCGGTATGGGATACGGGTTCTCGTTGTAAATTTGATGACCGATAACCTGCTTTACCTGAAATTTCTGTTGGATCCGATTGCTTACGCGTGGCGCATGTCCAAGTACAGGAAGTCTCTGAAAAGCACCGTTTATCGTAATAAAGATAAAGGGTCTAGCAGAAGTGAAAACGAGACTAAAATCACAGATGTAAGATGTCAGATAGGTGAGCTGGCAAGTGCTGAACTGAACAGGTCAGCGATAACTTTACTCAGCTTTAAGAATGTCAGCACAGATTAAGGGTAGACCCTCTCCTATTTTTATGCACATTTGCGGTGATAAATTATGAATCAGACATCTCCTATGGTTAGATTTAAACCCATCACAACTGAGAAATTCACCCTGAGTCGAACGCACTAGTATTATCACAATAATACTCATGCTTCCAAGCCTATATAACTAAGGGTGGCAGCAGCACAACAACTCATGGTCACTATTCTGGACAGCTCTACCGCAAGCAAGGGAATCTTGCCACGAACTCATTCGATGTGGATGTAGAGCCTCACGTAGAGGACAATACAAGTGCTTAAAAGCTAATTTGGCATGCACTGGTTTGTGCAGCTGTGGCGGCAACTGCCAACAACCATAAACATTTACAACGGTGTCACTAACGACAAGTGTAGATCGGGTAACAATCGGGCAGTACACCAATCGTTTGTTGAATTTCGGTTAGAGATGAGAACAGTTTAGGATTTCACCTAAAACGCCGTTCAGAAAAGTGTAGCTGAGAAATTTACCGCAGGCATCCTAAGTCTGTTAACCAAAGCTTATTTACAATATCTGTCTAAATTTACCAAAGTAACGGAAGAAAATGTCAAATCAAGCAGAGACATATGCTTCATGTTTCTAAGATAAAGAAGTTTTACCAGTCGTGATTCAGAAATGTAAACAGGTATATTTAACGTTTAACCTCAGGGCCTCCAAACATTATGATAAATATCATAGAGGATAGTCAAGTAATATCATACGATGAATATGAATGGATAGAAAATGACTCGGTGGTTATGTTTGAAGGCTTTTTTCACCAAGCAATGTCGTGTAAGAGGACTTTTTATTCTTAGCCTCGTTACCACGCTAGCGAACTTCTGACATGCGTGGTTCTCATCTCCAGAAGTTAAATTGAATCAGCCTTTATCAGAAAATTCTAGTCTAAGGGTCATAAGTGCTGTGACAACGTTTCATGCTTTTATCGTTAATTTGAACAATTTTGGTCGATAACCGCGAGACCACATAAGGATATGCCTAACACAATATATATTACTTTATGATCACATCATATCTTATTCACAAATACGCATTAGCATGGAATACCAAGGTAAATAACAGAACATCCTAGAATGCTATTCTAAACAAAATACATGTTTCAAAATCGAATCAACAAGTTTTATGACATTAGCAATAGCATTGCTTTCCGAGGAAAAAGCTTTAGAAAAAATAAAATTAGGCTTCTCTCAAGCAAGAAAATAGACGAGTTTTTCCCAGCATAATCGTTTCTAACCTGCTATGAGGGGTTTTCTTGACATGTGGCTTTCTACGACTACCAAAATAAACCTCGATACATTAAACAGTTCCACAATTTTGGAAATTGTTGTAAACACTATTAAAAAAGAAAGAATTTGTAACTATGGATCTTAATCACGAGAACATTCCCCCGCCTCTTAAGCCAAAGAAAATGAAACTGCCTCAGGAGCTATAAAAGATGTTGACCTTCGAGTACTTATCATCTTCGGCTCGCATTTATAAAATACCATCATAGGTGAGTCAAATTGCTCAAAATAATTCATAGTCTGCTTTGTACCATGCAAAATCCCCCAAAATGAGTGGTGAGATATCTAAAGACGCTTTCGTAATTTATCTTTTCATCTACATGCTATATTTGCTCACGGTATTTAATTACTCATCGGACTTTCACAGCGGTGGTCCACTCTGAGTATTCAACATCTTCGAGGAAAATATTTTAGATCGTTCCCCTTCAATTTGTTTTAAGACGTTCGTAAAATTTCTTTGCACTCATCCATATCTGTCTTGAATGATCAACTCTCGGTTGAGTATCCTTGAGTCTACCTCATTTTGCAGTTTTCTTAGAAATAATTTCATGTTATATCTCAACTATTCTTGAAACGACTTGTTTTCTGCTGGCGGGATTTAAAGCAATCACCTGGCCCTCCATGAAAAGTTCTCTCTCAAATAATCGCTCGCCTTTGAAACATGAAAAGGGATGGAAATAATTGCCCCAGTTTGAGATTCATAATAATGGTGCAGCAGTTGCGGTAAATTTTAATTAGAAATCACTCCAAATAAAATCAACTGAAATGAACCAAAACAGGCTCTAAAAATATGAGCTAATCAATTTAGACTATACAAAGTAAAGTTATTTTACGACCAATATCTTGAGGGCATTTAGAACGATGGAAAGATTTGGTTGCTTCTTCTCTCCAAACTTTTATCATTCTACTCGGTTACTAATAAGCTACGAAATGTTGCATAGTCAGTGGTAAAACATCAAGGGATGTAGGCGGTCTAGAGTAAAGTGAGTCAATGTCTACCAAAACTTTATAAGTTTCAAATAATTTATGTCGTAATTGAGCATTCTCAATTTGGTTTTTCCTCTAAGGTAGCATCAAAATCCATGTTTCGTTGTTTGGAAGACCTTGGTATCTAAAGATAATCTGCAGCTTTCCTTTCAAAGTGATCAAAGGTTCAAATCCAGACTCACTCATTGGCAAAGTTTTGAAGCTGAACAATGTTATTGCCGATTGGTTCAGTTGAGTTGTTGATCTCTCAATTCCGGTCACCTTGCTCTCCCCGCCGATATCTTTGTGGGTACAATATATTTTTCCGAGAGAATCACGGTATTTAAGCACGCGCTACGCGTAAACAATCGGATCTAATAGAAATTTCAGGTAAAGCAGGTTATTGCTCATCAAATGAAGGCACGAAAAAACATGGTCATAATAATGAGAAGAACGACATTTAATCGGAAAGAGCTTCGCTGCACCTTAATGTGTCTTCCCACTTCGCGAGAAGTCGAAGAGCTTATCGTTTTGGAGTGACCATCCTGCGGCCATTTTCTTTTCCATGGTGTAATGCAGAATTATGTATACCACGATGGTAACGAGAACAACAGTGCACCTCAGGTGGTGTGCGCACTCTGATTGCGTTGCATCATGGTCGTAAAACGAAAAGCGAGTCATTTACATCCTGTCGCGGTCGAGGGAACGTCTCTGGTGGCAGCAAGATAGCGCGAATAAACGTGGAATGTAATGGGAATTCACTGCCTGTTGCCATTCCTTCCAAAGTTAAAAATTATTGGCAGGCCTGCGCGACTCCTGTTATTTCTCCGTGACAAATTCGTTGTTAGGAGGCAACTGACGAGATTCAGAAAGAATCGAAACTGCAGCCTTGCCCAAGAATCTATTCATTTGGCAGCAGTTACACTCACAGCCGATGGTTGTGTGAATAATATAAAATTCGCGAGTTATTTAACAGGGAATCAACCCTTGACATGCAAACTCGTTACAAAGAGACAGCTACCTTCTTATACACCTACTATTTTTCATGTCACACACTTAAAGGCGTACATACGGGATTCGCAAAAGGAGAAGCGTTACGCCTTTTAAGACCAAATTCGTCACGCTCAACGTTTAATAAAAAACATACAGATTTTCAAATATGCTTAAAAGAATAGAGAATACTGAAAATATGGTTTTGAAAACCGTATCTCTGGAGTTATCTTCTACGGTAGAGACAGTATACTTGAAAACAAAGAAAATAGCGCGCACACATGAAAATATTACCTTTTGTAACAATCTCATTCGGCTTTGCCAAACCTCAAGAACGTACCGACAGGGAAATTACACCTTAAAACTAACCCTTATTATCACATCGCGAAGGAAAGTCATTAAAAGATATCTTAATAACAGCTAACTTTTCAGGTCAGAAGATCTAAAAGCGCAAACGAATGGCAGAAGTCTCAAGTGACTTCTTTCATCGCTCTAATTCAACTGTCCTTCATTCAATGATCAAGATCGTAGATTTACCATACAACACTCGCGATTAGTAAATCTGCCTCTACTTAGGAAAGTAGATTTACGACACAATTGGGTATACAATAGTAACGCTGTGTAACGCAACAATGGGCCTTTTCTTGGTCTTGGTTGAAGGTCCAAGCTCCTTGTTCACCGTAAATGCATCCTTTTGTAAATAGCTGAGTATAAGCATTCGTTGAAGTCCAATCTCCGTATCCTGCTAAGGTCTACTGTTTGATAGAGCTTTTCAAATATTTGGTATTTGTCACTTTACGAAATATCCAGATGGAAAATGAAATTCCCTGCTATGCTGAATAATGTGTTCTTCTTTGATCCCAACACGTGCAGACCTCCACTGGAATAATTGAACTTATTCCAAAAGGCACAAATTCGGTGCAATTTCAAAATTTAAAAGGCTTAGCACATCTTACAATAAAATACTTGGCTTGATGGCTATGTCTAAGTTCGTAATAATGGCGACACAGCGTCTCATGTCCATGGTAAACAAATTGTGAAATCAATTTTTATGAGTCATATAAACGCAAAACAGGTTAATAAACGAATGGGGAAAGTATTTTCACGCTAATAATTTCTTCCGCGCTCTGATCATCATTTTTGAAATGAACTTGACTTGCGCAAATTATTCCTTGCTCAACATAGGCGTTGATTACTTCAAAGAGCTACAACAGAGCCAAAAACCTTCAAATTCTTCAGTTTGCACGGGGGCAGCTGGCCTTAATTCACAGAAAGAGATGATGCATGTTGAGGAGTTTTCAAAGGCAGCTTTCGGTTCGTCCATTTTTATTATCATAGTTTCGTCCATGACAATCGTGGCCAACAGTTTGCTTCTTGTAACTTTTCTCGTCGATCCACTCAAGATTTTCCGCAACCCAACAACCTACTTTCTCATCGGTTTGGCCATCGTGGATCTCCTAACAGCACTGATACAAGAACCTATCTATGCCACCTGTTTCATGCTGATGTACTTTCAGCATCCTTCGTGGACAAAATGTGCACCTTGGATGGAATTTGCATCTTATTTTTCGGCATTTACAATCTCAGTATCGGCATCTATCGTTTTTGCCTTTACATTGACGCAGTATGTCGTGGTGGCATCGCCTCTGAAGTATGGCCGCATGATTACAAAGAAGAAAGCTTTCATTAGCGTTGTGGCTCTATACCTCTATCATACGCTTATCTGTTGTTTACCTCTAATGGGTGTTCCACAGAAGACCATAGACGCCATCGGCTTATTTTTTAACAACTACGCTGTTGTTCTTGTTACCATCGTGGTACACATTGTTCTGCATTACACCATTAAAAAGAAGATGACCGCAGGGCGCTCACTCCAAAACGAAGGTTCATCCACTTCTCGCGAGGAAGGAAGACACGTTCAGGTGCAGAGAAGCTTTGTCCGTTTAAACGTCGTTCTTCTCATTATTATGATCATGTCTTTCCTGCCTTCAGTTATACTCATGACGATCAGATTTTTTCTGGACGACGTATTTACTGCTCGGAATGGGATACGGGTTCTCGTTGCAAATTTGATGACCGATAACCTGCTTTACCTGAAATTTCTGTTAGATCCGATTGCCTACGCGTGGCGCATGTCCAAGTACAGGAAGTCTCTAAAAAGCACTCTTTATCGTAATAAAGATAAAGAATCCAGCAGAACTGAAAACGAGACTAAAATCACAGATGCAAGATGTCAGATAGGTGAGCTGGCAAGTGCTGAACTGAACAGGTCAGCGATAACTTTACTCAGCTTTAAAAATGTCAGCGCAGATTAAGGGTTGACCCTCTTCCATTTTGGTGCACATTAGCGGTCATAAATGATGAATCAGACATCTCCCATGGATAGAATTGAACCCATCACAACTGAGAAATTTACCGCGAGTCGAACGCAGTGCTCTATCATCACAATAAAACTCATGCTTTCAAGCCCATATAACTGGGGGTGGCAGCAGCTCAACAACTCATGGTCACCATTCTGGACCGCTTTACCGCTAGGAAAGGAATCTGGTCACGAACTCATTCGATGTGGATGCAGAGCCTCATGTAGAGGGCGATTCAAGTGCTTCAAAGCTAATTTGGCATGCACTGGTTTGTACAACTGTGGCGGCAACTGCAAACAACCATAGATATGTACAACGGTGTCACTAAAAACTAGACTAAGTGTAGATCGAGTAAGAATTAGGCAGTACATCAATCGTTTGTTGAATTTCGGTTAGATAGGAGAACAGTTTAGGATTTCACCCAAAGCGCCGCTCAAAGAGGTGTAGCTGAGAAAGTTACCACAGGAATCTCAAATCTGTTAACCAAAGCTTATTTATGATAGCTGGTTAATTTTACCAAAGTAACGGAAGAGAATGTCAAATCAAGGAACGACATAAGCTTCATGTTTTTAAGATAAACAAGTTTTAACAATTGTGATTCAGAAAATACTGTAAACAGGTATATTTAACGTTTAACCACACAGCACCCAAACATTATGATAAATATCAAAGAGGATAGTCACGTAATGGCATAAGATGAATATGAATGGATAGAAAATGACTCGGTGGTTATGTTTGAAGACTTTTTTCGCAAATGTCCGTACCCAATGTCATTTAAGAAGATTTTTTATTTATAGCCTTTTTTCGCGAATTTCTGACATGCCTGGTTCTCATCTCCAGAAGTTATATTGAATTGGCCTTTTTCAGAAAATGTTAGTTTGAGGGTCATTAGTGCTGTGGCAAAGTTTCATGCTTTTATCATTAATTTGAACAATTTTGGTCGATAACCGCTAGACTACATAGGGTATGCCTAATACAATAAAGAATACGCACAAATACGCATCAGCACGACCTCAAATACCAAAGTAAATAACGGACCATTCTAGAATGCTATTCTAAACAAAATACATGTTTCAAAATCAAATCATCAAGATTTGTGACATTAACAATAGCATTGCTATCGGAGGAAAAAGCTTCTTGGATCATTTAAGAAATTTAAATTGTTTGTTTGTGTCATTAAATTCACGACATATAAATAGGCTTTCTCTCCAGCAAGGAAATAAACGAGTTATTCCCAGCCTAATCGTTTCTAATCTCTTATGAGGGGGTTTTCTTGCCATTTGGCTTTCGACGACTACCAAAATAAACCTCAATGCATTAAACAGTTCCACAATTTTGGAAATTGTTGTGAACACTATTAAAAATGGAGTACATTCTGTTTACACAAACGTTTTTAGCGGGAAAGAGGTGGTGAAAAAATTTGTAACTATGGAACTTAATCGCGAGAACATTCCCACGCCTCTTAAACCAAAGAAAATGAAACTGCCTCAGGAGCTATAAAAGATGTTGACCTTCGAGTACTTATCAGCTTCGGCCCGCATTTATAAAACATTGGCATAGTTGAGTCAAACTGCTCAAAATAATTCATAGTCTGCTTTGTACCATGCAAAATCCCCCAAAATGAGTGGTAAGATATATAAAGACGCTTCTCGTAATTGATCTTTTCGTCTGTATGCTATATTTGCTCACGGTATTTAATTACTTATCGGACTTTCACAGCGGTGGTCCCATCTGAGTAGTCAATATCTTCGAGGAAAATATTTTAGATCATTCCCCTTCTATTTGTTTTAAGACGTCCGTAAAATTACTTCACTCTCATCTATATCTGTCTTGAATGATCAACTCTCGGTTGAGTATCCTTGAGTCTACCTCATTTTGCAGTTTTCTTAGAAATTATTTCATGTTACATCTCAGCTATTCTTAGAATGACTTGTGTTCTGCCAGCGGAATTTAAAGCAATCACCTGGCCCTCCATGAAAAGTTCTCTCTCAAATAATCGCTCTCCTTTGAAACATGAAAAGGGATGGAAATAATCTTATTGTCATGAGTATAACCTAAGGCAAAAATACCCCGATCATAATGAGAAGAACGACATTTAAACGGGCAAAGCTTCGCTGCACCTTAATGTGTCTTCTCTCTTCGCGAGAAGTCGATGAGGTTTCGTTTTGGAGGGACCGTCCTGTAGCCATTTTCTTTTTCATGGTGTAATGCAGAATAGCGTAAACCTCGATGGTGATGAGAACAACAGCGTAGTCGTGAAAGAATAAGTCGATGGCGTCTTTGGTCTTCCGCGGAACACCCATAAGAGGTAAACAACAGATAAACGTGTGATAGAGATGTACTGCAACAACGCTAACGAAAGCTTTCTTCTTTGTAATCATGCGGCCGTACTTCAGAGGCGATGCCACCACGATATACTGCGTCAATGTGAAGGCAAAAACGATGGATGCCGATATTGAGACTGGAAATGCCGGAAAATGACCTGCAAATTCCAGCTGAGGAGCACAATTTCTCCTCGAAGGATGCTGAAAGCAAAAAAAGTTACAAGAAGCAAGATGTTGGCCAGGATTGTCACGGGCGAAACTATGATGATAAAGATAGACGAACCAAATGCTGTTTTGGAAAAATTTTCAACATGACCCATCGCGTGCGCTGAAATAACGGAACTCGGTACAATGCTTGCAACTGAATGGTTGTCATTGAATACGGATTCATTTAACAGGTTTGGAATTGGTTGCCTTGAAGAATTTTTGCCAAAGCCAAAGTGGGAGTTGTTGCATGTGGCATTCATCCTTTTCCTAGCCTGGTCATGCAAACCCAACGTAGTAAATAAATTTCTGCGGCGTCATTAGCAGATCTACGGAAGCCGTTGGTTTATAAGGTGTTTATGTCATGCAATCGATGTTAAAAGAAGCCCGCTTTTCGACCGTTGCATATTTAACAGTGGCCAGTAGGAGAAGAGATAGATATTTTGTTCACACTGATGGTTCAGCAGGACAGAAATGGAAATTCTTTTTCGCTGAGGGTCTTACTCGTCAAAACATTTCCCACGCCTTTTAATCTCTAAAGCCATAAAGAATGAAACTTTCTTAGAGGAGATATCCAAAATGTTATCCTGCATGGTCTTCAAGGGATCCTCCGAGTGTTAAAATAATGTCAGCTCCAACTTCTTTTAAGACGTAATAGTAAGCAATATCTTTCATGGATGGTAAACTCCACTGCTGAGTACCCATTGAGTCCACATGTTACAGTTGTCTTAATAACACTTTTGTATTATTTTTGAGTTATATTGGAATTATACTTCTTGATTTTCGCGGGCAAAATGTGAAGTAATCACCTCCCTCGTAAATAGTTTCGCTCTCAAAAAGTTGGTTTCATTTCGAGCAGACAAATAAATGCTGTAATTGCCCCTGTTAGCATCCAAAGAAATAATATTAGACTAGTTAAATTATAGCTCGTCGTTCTGAAAAAGAACGACAAAAATATCCTAAACAGCAGCGAAAGGTGTAAGGCTAATCTAAAATGTTAAATATAGTAAAGCTTATTTTCGACGAGTAGATGGACCGCATTCAGGATGGTTGAAACGTTTGGCTTGGTTCTTCTCTCCAAATTTTCTCATTTCACCCATGCATTATATGCATGGGTGAATAATATTATAATGTTGCAATTTCATTAATAAACGATGATAGGTGGTCCAGGGTAAAGCATGTCTATGTTTATCAAAATGTAAAGGATTCTTGTCACGTATTTCATTGTTGAGCGCCATCAATGTGGTTTAACCGCTAAGACAGCGCTGAAATCCATATTTCTATTTCTGAAGACTTTGGAAATCATAGATAGTCTTGGTTGTAATTCTAGCTTCCTCGCAAGTCCTTTGCGCAGACTGAGGGGATACTTGGAGGGTCCACACCCACTAAGCAACCCCGCCCAACGAGCCTGCCGCTTGGCTTCAAACTATTCAATTCCAGTCTTATTCCGTGTACACAGTTTTGAAGGTGAGCAATGTATTATTAATTCTTATAACTTATTCAATTCTATTACTGAACTCTCCTTTCCAGCCAAGCTGCTCTCTCTCTGCCGATATCTTTCTAGCGACAAAATATTCTTCTCAGAGACTCATGGTACTTCGGTATGCGCCACACGTATACAACCGGGTCTAACAGGAATTTCAGGCAAATCAAATTATCGGCCATCAAATTTACTATTTGAACCTTTATTGCACAAGCACCGAATAAGCCCTCCATGAGAAATCTCATTGTCAAGAATATGATCGAAGGCACGAAAGACACGATCAAAACAGTAAGAAGGAAAAAATTTACACGTACAACGCTTCGCTGCATCTTTATATGGCTTCCTTCCTCGCGAGAAGTCGATGAGCTTTCATTTTGAAGTGACCGTCCTACAGCCATTTTCTCTTTCGTAGTGTAATGCAGAAAATGTACACCATGATGGTGATGAGAACAACGGTGTAACTGTGAAGAAATAAGTCGATGGCCTCTTTGGTCTTCTGTGGAACACCCATCAGAAGTAAAGAACAGATGAGTGTATGATAACCATCTATTGCACCAACCTTAATGAAAGCTTTCTTCTTTGTAATCATGCAGCCGTACTTCAGAGGCGATGCAACTACGATATATTGCATTAATGTGAAGGCAAAGACAATTGATGGTGATATAGAGACGCAAAACTCTGAAAAATAATGCCCAAATCGCATCCAAGCAACAAATTTTGATGACGAAGGATGTTGAAAGTACAGGAGCATGAAACAGGTGGCATAAGTAGGTTCTTGTACCAATCCAGTAAGGAGATCTACTATGGCCGAACCGATGAGAAAGAATGTGGTAGGGTTGCGAAAAATTTTTATTGGATCCAGAAGAAAAGTTCCGCGAAGCAAAATGTCGACCAGGATTGTGAAGAGCGAAACCACGACGTGATTGACGCGGAGGCTGCTTTGTAAAAATTTTTAAAAAGGCTCACGACAAGCGGTGACATCACAGAACTTGGTTCAACGCAAATGGCCGAACGATTTTCACTTAATACAACTTCATTTAACAGACTTAGTTCCCTCGAAGAATTAGTGCCAAAGTCAAGGCGAGAGTTATTACGAGTGTCGTTCCTCATTTCCTTCGCCTGGCCATGCAAACAAACGGTGTTAAAGTGGCGAAAGTGTAACAAATCAATTTATGGATCAGCTCCACGGCACCCCGGAGTTTCAGTATTAGGTGTTCATGTTTTTGAAGTAAACTCAAAGGCGGCCACCAACGGTGTTCGAAATTGAATCCTTTGCGATTAGCACTAGATTTTATTAGCTCTAATTTACCACGTTTATTACCATTTTTGGTGGTCAACAGACTTCGCATTCCTAAACTTTTACTCTTTAGCCAAAGTGCAAGTTTTTGGTTCTTTTATAGGTAGCAATCGTTTGCATGTTTTCCTACAGAAATGTTGACTATTTGAAATCAATAAAAGAGATCGTTGTTGTTGAAGTTTCTGTAAGTTAGGGAAATTTCAATGCCATAAGCAGACAGGTAACCTAACATCAAGAACAGGAAATCAAAGAAATTACATGTTTTAATTTTTTTTTTTTTTGGTCTGGTAAAGATATGTTTTCATTCACTCACTCAGATTCAGCCGTTTATTTTGTTATTTATAACACTGCAATTAGATGAACGAGGCCGAAATTTCTTTTCGCTATCCCCCAAATAAAGAGAGATGGAGAAAAAGCAAATCTCTTTGATTCACGAGCTACAACTTAAATCATTTAATCCAGAGGCTCCAGGTTAACTGATAGCTACAAGACCGTCCTGTAATAAAGAGGTCTAACTACAAATCTTAAAGTTTCCCATTTAATATTCGCACGTTTACTCGTAACTTATTGCAATGCGATCTTGAAAAGTTCATTTGGAGAGTTCCTAGATTCACGGAACTGCAGAGCCAACTTTCAACTGCGAAAAGTTAAAAATGAGCGTCGGGACGCGATTTTGTATGGGGGGAGGGGGGGGGGAGTGGACTAAGGCCATCCTCTCCCAGGCCCCCAGCTCAGTCGTCCTTGATTCAAATAGTCAAATTCAATGTGAGACGATGGCTACTTAGCTAGAAACTGTGCGAAACCTGAAGCTAGTATACCGTCCAAATCGATCGCTTTCGTCTAAACCGTCCGAAGTCCGATGTTTCGTCCAAAAACGGACGGTACCGTCCAATACCAGACGGAATCGTCCTCAGTCGCATCCTTCTGTTCGAAATCGGACGTTGCTGTCCGATCATGGACGGTTGTTTTCCCATTCCAAAAAGAATGTGACCGAAGAAGAGTGCAGGGGATTGGAAACGAAAAAGCTCGGTCTGGCCTTGCTACAGCAACACAGCGGTCAAACACCGGTCATGGGCAAGAGTCTCAATAATAAAGTGATAGACTGAAGTGTTCAGGGATAATTTTATAAAACTGTGTGCTTCAAACTCTTAATTGAGTTATGCTTTATTTTCACTTCGGTGATGAAGGTAAATGACAGAACCTTTCAATTTTCAATCCCTATAGCTCTTCCTAGTCCACTGTACGCGTTAAGCATGCATCTGCTGTCGTCACAAATACCTTGTGCGGCTCTGATTCTTTCTCTTTACACACATTTTCCCTCGGTGTTTACCGACAACTCCTCTATGAAAACATCAAAGAGCAATCCAAACGGCTGAGCTAACTGGCGACTTCGTCACTCCACCGTGCGAAGTGTAAAACAAGTATTGGAGTGTAGACCAGGCACATAAGTCTTGACGTAAGAATTTCGAACTTTCCTCACAAATCACTAAAGACTAGGTCTCACTTCGACTCTTTAAAGAATGCCCTGCGGCTTCCTGTGGCTCAGATCCAAATGCACATGCGCCAACGTTTGACCAGTCGTTTGCCAAATCGTTGACTTCTGTGTTTGCTGCAGCTTAGCAGCCTCGCCTAAAGTGAAACATGTAAAGAAACACCGAGGTACCCTTTTACTTTGCTAAAGTTCTATCTTTTGACCAGAGATCTCAGATATATAGACAGGGATATGCAGATAACTGTCAAAATACTAAATGGCCAAGAAGCGCGTCTAGAGGTAGGTAAGATTTGCTCAGAAAAAAGGAACAGTGTTGCATCGTACGAAGAGGAACAAACGCTCTCCTGAAGAAAGACACGATATTTTCTTGAACATTAGATTTTTATCTTTACTGTCTTAAACTTAAAGGTCTCTAAGGGTATATGGTTGTCAATGAAGAGGCAGCTTCAAAATCGAAACGTTTACATGTTTGATACAACTTGAAAGCCGTGGACGTGCAGTTAGGAGTCGTTCTGCGACACAGACGGCTGACATCTTGAACTTGCAAGTGGGACTTTGAGCGCGATTCTCAACAAATTTGTGGAAAATTCCGAAAGGTAGCTGATGAGACTTTTGGCCAAGACGAAACGCTCCGTTATACCACCACAAATTATTTTTTTTCACAAGTATTTGACAATCTCCTATCATAAAATAGAGGTTGCTTCATATTTTAATGGCTGTATTTTGTTTTCTTCTGTTCTTGTGGTTTGATTACAGGTCTCTGCAAGTGATCAGATCTCGCTAGTAAAAAGACAAGTTTATGAAAAGCTTGAAATTCCAGTGTTACAACAGAGATTGATTTTTAGAGGAAAAACTTTACCAGGTATTTTTATAAATGTGGTTAAATTATGGCAGGTTTAAGTTCAATATATTTAAAAAAAGAAAAAAAAAGCAGATTCTTTTGTAAGATATGCACTGTTATCATATGTTTATTTCATAGCGGCAAATGTTTGGTTTGCAACTTGTTACAGCACCAAGTTGACAGGAAGTGTTGACTGGAAACAGAAATTTAAACTGAAAGTATTTTTGTATAATTATGCTTCAAGGTATCAAAAGAGAAAACTCCTTTAAAGTTTTAGACAATTGCAAGAAACAAGTGTAAGCAATATTAACATTTAAGCTTCTTGCTACATGTACAGGCGCGAAGGCGTTATTTTGGATTGGATGCATTATGTGGCTTCCACTTTTCTCATTCACCTTTTAACTCTAGGAGTGATTAACATGTAACTTCTCCCCATAATATCCCTACATTACCCAGCAAACAGGTAATGAGAATATTCAAACTTATCAGGTAGGAGTTGTTATCTTGATCTAACAAAAAGTTCTCAAAACTAATTTACAGGAAGTATGTAGCAGCTAAAGGCAGAATTCACAATCAGATCTTGGGGGTTCCAGGGTTAAACAGTTTTTATAGCTCTTTTACTTGCAAAAGTCCGAAAGCGATCACAACAAATCAGATAATTGAGTATACTGTGTAATGTCGCCATCCATCGGGATAGCTGAAGCACCCAAAATTCTAGTTTCAAAAGAACCATCAGTTGTTTCAATTTTTTTTAATCTTAATACTTTATTCCCATAAACCTTTAACTCTCAGAACTGACAGACATGTAAATTCTCCTTTTAATTAATATCCATAAATTATCTAGGTAAACAGGTAATGAGTCTACCCAAACTTATCAGGTAGAATTTGTTATCTTGATCCAACACAAAATTCTCGTAACTAATTTATAAGGAAATGTGTGGTAGCTAGAGAGGAGAATTAACAATCAGATCTTGGAAGTTAAAGGGTTAAATACTGTGTTAATGGTTAAAGGTTAATTTTTTTCTTGCCATCAGACTCTTCCACTTTACGAGATCATCACATTGTGGATGGGAGCAAACTTCACTTATCTGTGAAAAAACAAAGTGAAGGAGCCAGCAGTGGAAATAACAGTGAATTTTTTGGATTACTGAGAGATCTTCTCAGAAGCCATTTTAGTGAACAGGACACTGAGCAAGTGATGAAAAAATTCAAGGAGGTTTGTTGTTATTTACACTCTTTACACACGAGATTTCATGTCAATCAACAGGAGACATTAGTGTTTGTTCACACCTTTTACTAAGGGATTTTGATGCCTGCACTGTTAGTTATGGACCAATTTTTTCTGCCCCAGTTTTAAGGCTCAGGCCCAAATTGCATGGGCCAGAAGTTTCAAGAGAAAAAGGTTCTGTAGTTTACAATAGGGACCAAGAAATGAGGCTAGTGAGATATTTACTATATCACTGTGTTCAAATTCATGTAGGGAAGGAAGATTTCAATTAAAACAAATGTTTGAATTTAGCAGGCCATACAATTGAATTACAGGGATACCTTTATCATAAGCTGAGATATGAAGCATATACCCTGTAGAAAACCAAGAGTTCTTGGCTTCTTGATTGCTCCTGAAAATTTCTCAGTTGCTTCATTTCCTAAGCAGTGCAAAGCTGATACTTGAAAGAATTTTTTTTAAACCTCTTTTCACCCTAACATCAGTATCCATAATCTCCTTACTCTTCTCTGTACATTTCCTTTGGTATTGTAAGGGAGAATTTGTTTAAAAATCAGAGCTTCTAAATGTTAGTTTGGTTGTCGTTTCCTCTATTCTTATAATCGTAAAGAATGATTCAGCAGTATGACTGTAAGAGGAAGTTAGATGCTGATCACCTTTAAGGTTTAAAGCATTCAATGTTTGGCATGTGTGATCTGAAGTTCTCTCTGTTATGCTTCTACTTAGTCTAACTGGTTCACACACTTAATCAAAGTAAACAATGGGGTCATTAGCAGACTTGAGAAAAAGGAATTTTATTACACAAGTCTAATTTCTCCTTACAATATCACCCCTGAATCACACAATTAGGTCACAAGAAATAAGGAAATAATCACCACTTAAAGAAGGTCTTGATTGTTAAACAAACTCCCCCAGTCAGCATCTTACAAAATGTATATACAGAGCAGTATGGAGAATACACAGACTGGTGTTGGGTTATGAAGACTTAAAGTACTTACTGAGAAGTTAAACTTCCTTGTGTGACCACTTCAAGGAAGTAATCAGCTTCCCAAAATCAAGCCAGAAAGACCATTGTTTCAAAATCTTGTGGAACACACCACACCAACCTCTATCTGTAACTCTGATCAACCTCTCTTATGTTTACTGTGAGACCCAGAAAACTGTGAATGCCTTAGACTGAAGCCATTTTCCAGCTTTTGGTTGATAAAATTCTCTTAGCAGGAAAGTGTATAGTGAAGCCATTAACCTTTTCACTCCTAAGACCTCATCAGTAATTCTCTTTACTGCTTGCCTTATAATTCAATATTTTGCCCTGAGGAAGGGCTAACTCTCAAAATGTCAGCTTTGAAACTCTTAACAGTGGCAAATTTACATTATCGACTCAGTTGATAATACTTAATTACCCTGTTATAGTCTTCCACCAACACAGCACCACAGTTTCTTTAGTAACTTACTGGCTTTAATATTTTCTAACTGATCCTTGTCATAATTATCATGCTTAATGTAATAACAAGTTTGCAGTTACGTAAATTTGACATCACTAACTGATTCATAAACAGAGTGGAAATGATTGAGCTTATGTGTTAACAGTTTTCTCTGTTTTATTTTCTACATAGGATTTCAAGACATGGGTTTGGTCTCTGAGCCTTGATGACATTGAGAGAATGGCAGCTCTTCATTTGAGAGAGGCATCTGATGAACAATGATGCCCCCCCCTCCCCCAAATAATAAAGAAAAAAAAAGATGTAACACTGCAAAAAGACCAGTTTGCATAGTTTTTTGAGCATGTTGATGAACTGTGGCAAGTATTTTCTAGGAAGTTCCCCCTTTCTTTGGACTACAGGTCTCTTGGTCATGGTCTTTACAGACATTTTTTATGGCAACTATGATATCACTACAAACTGACAGGAACATGGATGAAGCCTGTGAGAGATTTCTGATAAACTGTTAAGTTCTCAGTCCAAATTGTTGGTGTGTTTCCTCATGGAAGACAAGGAGAATCTAATGTTGCATTTATAGTCTATGTTTATTGGCACCTAATTTCAACCTCTTCAGTCAAAAGTCTTGTTAAAAGTACTGTTTAATTTTCAGCAAGGGATCCTGAAACTTTTACATTGACAAAGTTTTGGTTACGATTTTTATAGTTTACTAAGAGTGACTAGCATCATGAATCATAGGCATTAATATAATTAACTGTCTTGTTCTCAAGATCTTAAAGTAACCAGGCTACTCAGCCTCCTGATATAAACATACAAGAATTCAGTTTTGAACAGATCGGGAAGAGTGGTAAAATGAGAAACTTGACTATGAGCCACATTGGCTTAATGTTCTTTGGCGATTATAAGAAATATAAAAATTGGCGTTACTGAAGCCGGTGTGACTGTCTTTTCTGTCTTTTTAGCCAAGCAGAAGAAATAGAGTGGTTTCAGAGTTGCGTGACAGCCTGGGAGCTACTTAAGTGTTAAAATGAAAAAAATACAAGACAAAACAAAACAAAAACTAGAAAAAAAGTAAAGAGTTCCAATCCTTGTACTCTCTCTTTTTTTAAATTCCTTTGCAGGGGTTTCATTAACCATCTCCGAGTGGCTACTCATGGTGTTATTGGCAGCTGAGCCCTTAACCCCTCATCCCCTTGACCCTTTAACTCCCAGATCAAATTTGTCATTCTCCTTACTATTGACCATACAATTCTTATAATGCCAGTTGAGAGAATTTAGTATTGGATCAACTAATTATCCTCAAATTGATATTTTTCTTTATTCTCATCACTCCTCTGATATTGTGAGGAGAAATTCTGTCTTGGTCACTCATGAGAGTTAAAGGGTTAACCCCTAAGAGTGATTAGTTATTATTTTCCCCAATCAGTATCACCCCTAAAAGAAACATTGAGGTCATGAGAATAAAGGAAATGATTACCAACTAAAGAAGCTTTTGATTGTTAAACAAATTCTTTTTGTCAGAACCATTAGAAATGTATAGAGAACAGTGTGGAGAAAATTTATATAGATGTTAGGGTGTAGGGGGTTAAAGAGGCAGTTGAAACCCAAACACGAAAGCCTGCCTACATGCTACACGGATGGAAGTAGGAGATCTTATAGGAGACAGGAGACCCCAGCTGATAACTGGATTTTATTGAAATCCTGCACAGTTATCTGGTGGGCTAAGAGTACATTTATATCAACCTGTTAACCCCTTAGAGTTACTGGCATCAAATTTCTCCTTACAATATTACCCCAGTTAATTCATGAGAATTTAGGGGCAAAAGAAACCATTGATTGTTACACAAATTCTCCTTGTCAGCACCTTAGGGAATGTATGAGAAACAGTATGGAGAATACTTTTACTGATGTTGGGGTGTAAAGTGTTAAGACACTGAACTATGACGCTGAGAATGTATCTTATTGGAATGAGGGTTGTCAAGTTATCTTGATTCTGTTTTCTCTTTTTTCTTTCTTTTTTGTTTATGTTTTGTTCCTTTATCTTGGTTCCCATCTGCCTTACTAATGGCGTGTGATAGCATAGGATGGATTTAAATGTAACCAGCGGTTATACAATAGACACTTCACGCTTTGTCCCCTAGAAGTGACTGGAACTTAAATTTCTCTTTGTGCTGTCAACCCCAAATCACACATTAATGTCACATGTATAGAGGAAATGATCACCAACTAAAGAAGTTGTTGATCGTTAGATAAATTCTCCTTGCCAACTCTATGGGAAATGTCTAGAGAGCAATATGGAGAATATACTTACTGATGTTAGGGTACAAATTAAGGGTTAGAGCTGTTGTTATTTTGGATGGAATTGAGACATTGATATTTTTTAGTTTCTCCCTCTTTTGTATGTTTTGTATGTTTTGTATGAGAATTAATTGCAGCAGTGTGAATTATTTCCTCTTATTTTGGCCTAAAAAAATAAATGTTAACTGAAATATCAAAGAACAGGATCTGTTTTTAAAATAGAGTAGGTTACCTTAAGTTTATTTTTTGTTATCCTGCTTCATCAAATATTTGCACAAAGTGTAATGTCTTGTCTAGAAGCTGCATTGATACTGATGAGGTAAGACTGTGATTTTCCATTGAGTTCTTGCATTATTAACCCATCTATACATTTCTTTGGGTGCTGACAAAGAGAATTCTTTTCACAGTCAAAGCTCCTTGCGTTGGCGATCATTTCATTCGGTTACTCTCGTGATCGTAACGATTGATTCAGCAGTAATAAACTGCAATGAGAAGTCTCTTAGGGTCTAACCCTTTAACTCCCAGGATCTGATTGTTAATTCTCCCCTCTAGCTGCTACACATTTGCTTGTAAATTAGTTGCAAGAATTTGGCGTTAGATCAAGATAATAACTTCCACCTGATGCATCTAAGTATTCTCAATACCTGTTTGTTGGAGAATGTATGAATATTGTAGGGAGAGGTTACTTTTGAATCACTTCTGGAGTTAAAGGGTTAAGGGTCAAAAAGAGTCGAACAGGGAGTTAAGTAAAACAGCCTGTATCTTTGATAACGACGTTTTTCGTCTTGTCACGAGCTTAGGACAAAGAAAAAATTTTCATGCTTTACCACTGAGCCACAGAGAATCCGTGGTGAGCAAGACTCATTACGAAGTTCATATATGAGACCCGTCCTGCATATTGCCAGGATCAGCGATGTAGATAGGGTCTTTTTTGTAAACAGAATTAAAGAGATGGTTAGTTTTTTTAGCTCGGTAAAGAAATAAGGAGAGAAGTATTTCGATTTGTCACGAGCGTAGGAGAAAGAAAAAAAAAATTATTCCGGATCCCTCTTTATCGAGCTCAAAGCTCAAACTTACCATCTCTCTTGTACTATTTACAAAAAGTGTATCCTGTATCGTTTTCATCTATTTTTTTCTTTTTTTGTGCTTAATTAAACATTTGAAACTCCGCCTGCTATGGCAAACACCACTCCTCACCGTTCATTTCACTCATTTCATGACCTCTGAATGATAATTTATGCACTCTTGTGATCCAACAATATCAACATTTGCATTTGTCTAATGCATCTGTTAAAATCGTTGCTCAGACAATCTCCGTTATTATATATTTTTATTAAACCTGCTTGGTTTCGTGAACGTTGATTTAGGAAAAGACAACTGCGACCTTTTTCAGTCTCCAAGTTTAAAAATAAATAAACACAGCGAAATGAAGCCTTGGAATAGTTTTGATGGCCTTGGGGTCATTGGAATCATCCCACCCACCACTTTCACAGATATGTTTTTTAATTTTTGTTTGGTTTTGACAGGTGAATTCACACATGTGCTCGCTTTCCTTTTCTTTTATTTTTATTTTGTCGCATATTTCAAAAATAAAATTAAAAAGAGCTTAAAATAAGAACCTTTCAGACGAGAAGTCGTTTTGAGGGGGGTTTTTGAAGCTATATTTAGATACAGTAAGTTTTTTTTTCTTTTAAATATATATTGTAAAAAAATATCCAAAAAGAGCCGACAAAAGGTTAAATTGGCGGTACTCCTTTCGATTTCAACATCTCCACAAACATCATGCATAATTTACTGTGGTAAATAAAGAAACAGATTGCGACGTAACTTGTAAAAGCCCTATCTCAATTTGAGAGCTATATCAGACAATTTTGCTATCTGCTTTCTAAAATCGACGATCTTTTTATGATAATTACGCATTTTGTAGCCTAAAATTGTCGTGAATTTGACAAGGAAATTCACAAGACACTCACAAAAGCGAAAGTAATTTATGCAATGTAAACCAGTGTTGTGTTTCAAACAAGCTCTGATTGGTGAAAAGGAACAAAAGTTCGTATATACGCGACTATGATTGGTTAGTTGTAACAGCTGGCTGAATTGATTGACGTGTGATCACTGCGTGTGGAAGTTCTACTCTTGTAGCTCGTTCGTGAGTGGTGAAGAAAGGGAGCGAACAGCCACTCGTGTGCGATCTGCTACTCGCATTTTCGTTGGCTACTCTAACTCAAACGAAACACCGGCCAGCCAACAAAAAATCGAGAAAGGTTTGTTTTACCTTCACGCCCTCCACCAATAACATTTCTTGCCATTGAGATTCCACGTTTTTCACTTGAACTTTTCGAAGCGTTTCGAAGATTCGCGACGAGACGTGCCGCCGCGGTTTCGCTCACAAATTTGACTTCAAAATTTGTTTACATCGGTTTTTTCCGGGAGGTTTAAGCAGTCAAATAGCCCCCGTGGCTATTTTTTGTTTTGGAGGCGAGAGTTTGAAACCACTTAACGCCAAATAACATTCTTACTTTTGCTTTCTTATTTTGAAAATGGCTTTTCCAGTGCGTTGTCTCAACATCGACATTAGCTTATGGAGGGCGTTGAGGAGGCGAGAAACGAAAGTACAGATGGGCTAAACACTCAACCTCCTGACAGCGGACAAGCTAGCTTTGCCCAACCAGGACTAGCTACTTACGCTCAAGGGAGCACTGTTCCAAACGGACATGGCGTTCAACAAGTGATCGAGAACAGACCTGAAGTCCAAAACGAAACACATGTAGGTCTAGGAGATGATCGTGGACACCTCTCCATCTCCAATGTACCAGGTGGCGTTCAAGTCGCAGTTGTACCGGCTTCAGATGATGTGGGAGTCGTAGATGGAAGCTTGACAAACACCTCGGCCGTAGATCGAGGAGATGAAGCAACACATACCGTTGTAACAGCAATGCCCGCTGATTATGGGTTACCAGGGCCTCTACCGACTCAATTTGTCATTCAGCACGAAGACCACGAGGGTAAGAAAACAAAAATTATATTTGTTTGCAGTATTTTACAAGCTAATTACCTCTCGTGATGCATTTAGAGTTAACTTAATTACGAGGTCTGGAAAGGTGTTGATTTTAGCGGCCTTTTTAATGGTATCTTGTCAATTTCGTGTTCTTGTTTGTATTCAATTTCCGTTGAAGAAATCCTTGAAAACTTTATGCTTTACAAAACAAATATTTCGCAGTCGACCATGTTCTGTCAGTTAAAGAACTAGATACACTTTTATCGTGTCATTATCTAGAGTTTAACCAAATATTAACGGAACTTATTGAGATAGTTACCTCGATGTGAAAATATCTCTTGTGGAAAGATTCTGTGTCAATATTCTGCCGCCAAATTTGCAAGAAATATCACTCCATAGAAAATTTATCTCTAGTTTAATTCAATTTCACGATCACAAAGCTCACAACAATAGAGAACTTGAAAAAATTTGAAGACTTGGCAAACTTTCTCCCATGGTTAAGTTTTTGGTTTGAAAGAAGTACCTCGTAGCTGAATTGCTAAATCAATTCTAAATCTACCTGGCTGTTTAAGAAAATTGTATTCTTGCTTTCTCAGCTTTAAATTCCTAATTTTTAACAGACTAACATTTTTTGTATAAAATGATGGATTTGTAGAGTGAATGTTTTTAATATAGCTATGCTGCCAATTCTTCAGCCTCCATGGGATTCTTGGAAATAATTAAATTTCACTGTGAAAATATTGAAAGAAAAATGTTATTTATATCCTTTCTAAATTCCTGTTACCTTACCTGAACTCAGGTAAGACTGTTAAGTAAATTTTACAGGCAACAAGTGCCACTATTTACTCTGCCTAGAAATAGGAATAGGGGTTTAGAAGAACAACAGCAGGTGCAAAATTAGATAAAATAGGAAATGTTATTCATTCATCAGACATAAATGGTTTTAGGCCTGGTGTTTTCATGTAAACAAGTGTCATATTTTGTTAAAATTTGCTCCTTTCCCTCCCCACCCTGCAAAAATAGTGCTCTTTTAAAATTGTGACTTGGTTACAATCAGTAAACCAAAAATTTTCCCAAAATCTTATCAGACAGAGACTTGATCACCTTAATTGCATTGGGTTCATAAAGAAATGTGCACATTAACTGATCCTAGCCTTTAACTCTTAAGTCTAATTATTAATTCTCCCCTCCAGCTGCTACACATTTCCTTGTAAATGTGGTATGAGAATGAAGTTTTAGATCATGATAAACACTTCTAACTGATGAGTTTGATTATTCTTATTACCTGTTTGTTGTAAAATGTAGAGATTTATAGGGAGAAGTTATATGTTTATCAGTTAAAGGGTTAAAAGGTTAAGGATGACTGGATATAACTGAGTGACACTGATTTCAAATAAGCAAGTTGAAAAATTTAACATGTCTATAGTGTGGCATCGTAACTGGGAACTTCATGGAAAGATCAACCAATGTAACAAAGTGTTTGACTTGAAGCAAGTTTTAATACAGTGCATACATTTAATTGGTTGTTTCTAAGGTTGATGTCTGTCTGGCAATTGGAAACTACCCTGACTCCTTCCTTATAAATACAAGTTGCAGTAGAAATGATTCTGGTTTTTTTTTCCTTTTTATTTGGGAAGTCTCCTCTACAGATATTAAAATAGACTTGTACTTTTATAATTAAAAATTCTAGTGTGCCAGTAATTTTGCTTCTAAAACAGTCTTAATTTCTCAAATTTTTAGTTTTACAAAATTCCCAATGTTTCGTATAAAAAATGGCTTTCTTCCTCAGTGAACAATGTAAACTCACTCCTAATTTTTAAATCTTGCAATAATCTAAACTAATATCTTTTACCCAAGGAATTTTTTTTTTCATGTTTGGACGTAGTTCAGTTGACATGTGCTTTATGAAGTTTTCATTTCCCTTTTATTTTGTCTGACAGTGTGTTGCTGGCAGGAATACATGTATTAAAGGATTTGAAATATTTGTTTTTGAATATATCTTGTTTCCTGCATGGAAAGCTTTTTTTCCTAGATTATTTTGCTATAAATATTTAATTCCATCTGCAGTTATGGTGCATTGTGTTCTTATAAAAATTTGATGATTGTCTCTGTAAAGCATTTTCTTTCTTTTTCAGAATAAATTAAATAAATATTTGTTAATTTTCGTTACTGTACTCTCTTACTGTGATATTCTATTTGTGTAAAACTATTTAAAACCTTTAGTAACCAAATATAAATGTTAAAAGTCCAGAAGAAACTACAGTCAAAGTAAGCATATACTTTTTTAGTTTATGTTAGAGCTTTGTGCCTAAAATTATCACATTTGTTACCCACTGTGGTATAAATTATATATTACATACAAAATACAATAAATCAGTGTAAGGAATAGGGCATTCCATCAGAACTGGCCAATAAGGTCTTGCGATAAAAGTACTAATTTGTTTTCATCAGATAAACTTTCTTGATACAATTTCTCAAAGGCCTAATTGAGTAATTAGGCTCCCTTGATTAAATTTTCAAGGCTGAAAAGGATAGTAAACGTATTTGGAAATTCCCAGAATCATGAATATGAACATGGGGTATAGTGGCGGTTATCCGATGATGCCGTTTGATCCAAATTTTCCACCACCTTTTAACCCTTTTGCATTTCCAAAAGGTTAGTGTTCCGTCTGTTTTTTCCAGCATTTTGTGCTGTGCCTTGTTTGGCACATTGTAGTAGTTTTTTTCAGCAAGGTGAATTGAGACATTCCTCATTGGCTGTCGCTTTTGATGAATTTGTCCTGGTTCACCAATAATTCAAAGAACTTTCCACATACTTCCAATCATCTTCTAATGGAGTTTATGTTCTAAAGGGTTATTCTGTGAAATAAGAAAATTTTCTTCCTGTCCAATAGTGATGGCAAATCTTTGATGCTTCCCAATCAGTTTTGAGAGCAGCTTTGTGGTGTTCATTGTGTGTGCAATCTTGTCAGTAAAACTGGCTCTGATTTGAAGAAAAATTCATCTTTGGTTTTCCTAGATTATCTTCCTGTTATGAATTGGTATTGTTGGTTTTGCTTTTGGGAACAAATTACAAGAATTTTCAAGCATATCCAAAGACTCCATAGTGCATTTTTTTTCATTTAACTTAAACCACAAGTAAAATTATTTATGGCTTACCCACATTTTCACAATTGATTTTGTCAAGATTTTCTTACAATATTTGCAAAATGATACAAAGGGTGAAATCCATGAAGTTCATTTTTGAACTGTGAGGAGTAAAACTTGATCTTCAGAGCAACAAAAAAATTCCTTGATTTTCTTCAATATTGGGACAACATCATTCCATGTATTCCTGGTCCATCTGTTTAAAGGAAAGAGGATTTTCTTAATCACAAATTTTGATTAATTGTAGGAAATGTACTTAGAAAAATATGTTTTTTCGTTTCATCATGAGCGTAGGACGAAGAAGAAATCTGAGTACCCTTGGGGAACCTCAGACCTTTGCACTCCACGCTCTGATGCTCTACCACTGAGCCGCAGATACTCTATAGTGAGCAATCACCATTACATAGTTCATATACGACACCCATCCTGTATAAACTGCTAGGACTTTAGTGATGTCAATAGCATTATGTTTTGTAAATAATATTTACAAAATATTATATATATTATGATATATAAAAATATGATAGAATATGGAGACTTGGAACTTTTTCTTTGCCCAGGCTTGTGATAAGACGTGAAAGCATCTTTTTCTATTTCTTTACTGAGCTCAAAATTTACCATTTTTCTTATTCTGCATGAAATGTGTAGTTAAAAACTGAATGTGCTCAGGTGAATAGTATATAAAAGCTTTGTTTGAAATGCCACACTGTAGGGTTTTATTCAAAATTCTAACCATATTGATGAAAATGAATTACAAGATAATTATTAGTATAAAAGTGCGAAACTTGTTGTCTTTTGCACCTTTGGGTCTTGTGAGTCCACAACATTTTGACCACTGTGATGAAGAATATTGTTGTCAACAAGAATACAGATCACTAAACCACTGTCTGTTGTATTTTATTACGGTATTGATTTCAAATAAAATGATTCTTTCAGTGCATGACCAATGAATGACAGGTTGATGCAAGCAGCATTGTCTGTATTTGGATTGTGACATTACTGCCAGTTGTAGTAAAAAAAAAAAAAAAAATGAAATCAAAATAATTGTTAGTACATCAAGTTTACAATGCTAAAGTATGTTGTCCTTTGCACCTTAACAGGAGCAGAAGACACTGGGGTTCATGATGTGGATGGTGACGAGAAGGAGCGTGATGACATTCTTAGAGAGCAGGTAATTTGTTAAGAGATATTTGCTAGCTCTCCGGTGGTCAATGCACAGATCTGGTCCAAGGGTCTGGGTTTATTCCATGGCGGGGGCATTGTGTTGTTTACTTGGGAAAGACCCTTTGCCTCTCTCCGCTTTAGAGTTTTCACAAAGTCATGGATTTATCGATTTATTTACCAGTATTAGCAATATTTATGCAGGCTGGCCCAGTTTCTAAAGCTTCAAGCTGATTTGAATGAGGGCCTGCTTAAGACATATTACTTAATCCTTTAACTCTCATGAGTGACTATGACAGAATTTCTCCTTACAATATCAACCAGATAAGTGATGAGAATACAGAAAAATATCAATTTGGAGATAATTAGTTGATCCAATACTAAATTCTCTGAACTAACATTATAAGAATTCTATTGTTGACAGTAAGGAGAATTACAAATTTGAACTGGGAGTTAAAGGGTTAAAACAACATGTATTTAGAAATATAAGATACAAAAGGAGCCCACAACACAAATTACAATCTACACATAAGATATACAATTTATGTTACATATACAGAGTACATTGCATCAGTTACTAAATGAAGTTTGAGAAGTTTCTTGAAATTGGGTGGTGAAGTTGTTCATTAGTTTACTAATCAGAGTATTCCACGCCTATGCACCTTTGTAGCGAAAAAAAAGGAACCTTAAAATTTTGATGTTTTAGCCAGGGTAATCATATAAGGTCTCTATGTCTGGTATTGTTGGCATGATATTGGCAGGAACTAAATTCATTCAAAAGATAGGCAGGTGCAAGACTGTGTAGGCATTTAAACACTTGTAGGCAAGTTTGATGTATCCTTGTGATTTTCTAAGGAAGGGGAGTTAAAAGTACTGCTGGTATTTTCTACTTTATGCCCTTTGATGATATGAGCTGCTCACAGTTGCAATTTGTCCAATACTGGTAAACTGTTTGGGAACTTGAGAGAATGTCAGTGTTAGGTGTGCTGAGGGCTGGAAAACCACCCAACAATACACAGTAATCTTAGTGGCTTCTTGATTTTTAAACAGGGATACAAATGTACACGCTCTACTAACACAAGCCAGTCTATGCTTGTAAATACTGTCAACTTTTTCCTTCATTATCTTCTTATTGTGAGTTATAAAGAGAACACTCCTGATGACTTCTCTTGTTTCAACACAGCTTAGTTCAAATTGGTATTTATGATTGTCGAGAGGGCCACCCCTTCCTAAGGAGGTCATTGCCCCTCCTGTGAAATTTTGAAGGTGTTGACTCAGCAAGACTTTAATAGAAGTATATACATATGTATGTTAGGGGTTAAAAGACAGTCATTAATGTAAAGGCTACAAGCAGGTTTCGTGCACATTACAAGCAGGTAGATTGATCTACTTGCTTGCTACAGTGTAGCTGCTATTGACATCCTAGTTGCTTGTTGCTTGTTGCTTGTTGCTTGCTAAACAGCCAATGTGCATGTAAATGTACATTTGTACAACTGATTTTGT
Organism: Pocillopora verrucosa; assembly: GCF_036669915.1. Classification (NCBI taxonomy): domain Eukaryota; kingdom Metazoa; phylum Cnidaria; class Anthozoa; order Scleractinia; family Pocilloporidae; genus Pocillopora; species Pocillopora verrucosa. The sequence goes on along the minus strand of NC_089322.1, from coordinate 931,242 downwards.
ATCTCCACAGCGTGATCTGATTTATCCTTTTGTATTCAATGTTTTAGTTTCTGTGTGAATTGTGGGTTCTAAGAGTTGGCTGGCTGGTCTTGACTTTAATTTATCATGGAAGAGTCTGCAGTTATATATTATTTATTATTATTTTTTAATCCTTTTCAGGATCGGTTTCTACCAATTGCAAATGTGGCCAGAATAATGAAGAAGTCCATTCCAAAGACAGGAAAGGTATGGATATATAATTAAACTTTCAATGTGATAACGAACACAATTGAGCAGCCTTCAACCTGTTACACCCTTACATCAATATCCATATTCTCCTCGCTTTGCTTGTTACATGGTTAATGGTGTTGACAAGGAGAATTTGTTTTAAAACCCTTTACACTTAAATATCAGTATACATATTCTCTTTATTGTTCTCTATACATTTCATAAGGTGCTGACAAAGAGAATTTGTCTAACAGTCAATAGTTTCTTTAGTTGGTGATCATTTGGTTTGTCATCATGACCTGAATGTTTGATTCAGGGGTGATATTGTAAGAAGAAATTAGATGCTAATTGTGCACTTTTAGGGGTTAATAATGGTATTAGGACCAAGTGGAGTCCAATTTGGTCTGTGATGTATGAGTGATGAACAAAATTGGATGACCGCAAAGCAGGAGGATGATTTTTTAATCACAAGTATGATTACTGGTGGAATTGGATGACACAAAGCCATGTTACTGATTAATCATAACCATTACAATTTCTGAAGACAACAAATACGTATAGGACAAATATCTCCATAAGAGAAAATGTCTGAAGTAAAAAATTCTTTAATTTTGGAAATTTCACAGCTTTTTTTTCTTTTTTTCTTTTTTTTTTTTTGATAAGTGGTTGTTGCATTGGTTATTGTGAACAGCTCTGTGATTGGTGGATTTGGTTTAAAGGACTAAGTATGATTGACTGCTTCTACTGTCTGATTACTCTTCTGATTACACTCTGCAGAGTGATTAGTGAAAAAATAAAGCAGCTAATGCACTGATCACTTTTGAGGAAATTGTAATGTTATGATCAATGGGGTTAATAGTCAAAAGCTAAGGAAACCAGGATATGTTCTTGCAGTGTTGGCCTCAGATAGTCCAGGGTTTTTGTAAATCTTGTATGTTTTGACTTTGTACATTTATTTGTTCATTCCAGATTGCTAAGGATGCCAAAGAATGCGTTCAAGAATGTGTGTCAGAATTTATAAGCTTCATAACCAGCGAGTATCCTTGCTAGCCTGAATATAAACATATTTTGGTAATCGATCTTGAAATGGAATCATTAGTAAATTGTGTGGTACATTTGTCAAGACTCTAATGATGAGGCTGATGATAACCTCCACTCAGTTTGTCTAAACTTTGGTCACTTCCAACCACAATCCCTCTGAGGAACTCTCTTACTTGGATAATCAGACTAGGTTTACCTGATCAACTATTAGTTCAAGGTTAAAATCATTTATTGGAATTTTTTTAAAGTAACTATAGGGTAGTTAGAGAAGATAAGTGTGGAGCATAATTCCTCAATATGTCAGCGTGGAATGTTTTATGCCCTAATTCATGTCTCTATTTTGTTCACTGGGGTTCTAGTTTTTCAGTTTTATTTGTTTGCTGGAAGAACTTTTTCCCCTCCACAAATACTATAGTACTCTGTGAATGTTGACATATGATAAAAATCAAACTGACCTTAACTGAAGCACAGGGCAAGTGAACGATGCCATCAAGAAAAACGCAAGACAATCAATGGAGAAGATATTTTGTTTGCCATGCAAACTTTAGGATTTGATAATTATGTGGAACCTTTGAAGCTCTATTTACAGAAGTACAGAGAAGTGAGTCGTACTTTTTTACGTTTTGTATGTTGTATATGGCAGTTACCTATACAAGTTAACATGGTTTTATCAACTGATGACTTGATAATGTAGATTGGCCACAGTAAAGAGTTGGTAAAGCCTTAGAAACACTTTATTGTGGCCAATTCATATTGTGCTTACTCCTTCACTGATGCTGCACCACAGTTTCTTTAGGAACTTAGTCCCTTTAGTTCTTAATACAGTTGAGTACAGATACTGTTACTTGGTTCCCAAGCTCATTAAGCCTATTTGTTGTAGGTTTTATTGCAACTTTACCCCTGATAAAGTGAACCCTGATGTCTCCAATCTCCTTCCAACTTGAGGCAGTGTTTGTTCTCTGTCCGGTCATTTTCTATGTAATTTTTTCCTTGACATCTCAAACCCAGTAGAGATGTTCATGGAAGGTCAAAACAAATGGATTGTAGGTCAGTGTTGTGCATGACTTCACAAGTGACAGATTTACTGCTGAGCAATTGCCAGCCCAAAAAGAAAGAAAAATAGGTGATCTTCACTTTTTCATCTAGCAAATTTTCCAGTAGTTAGCACTGATAGCCACAACACTAGGGTTTGTACAAAATGTTTAGCTTTGGAGCAGCGATTGTAACTCTGTTCTTTGCTTTGCTAATTCCATGTACACTTCTTGCAGTCAATCAAAGGGGAGAAGTCAGCTATGGGGACTGATGTAAGAGAAGGAGAGGTGGATGAAGAGGAACATGCTGTGCATCAATTTCAAGTGGCAGGTGAGAAAGTGATAAAAATTTAAATTCTCCTCTTAATTTAAACTCTTATTCAACAGAAGGGTGATGAGAATACACACATATATAAAGAAGAGAATGTTACTTTGATGTAAAACCAAATTCTCCACTAATTTACAAGAAAATGGATAGAAGTTGTTAGGGAGTATTACAGTTTGGATCAAAGGTGTAAAAGGTTCAACATTTGTAACTGAGTAACAAATCTCAAAGACACTTGTGGTAATTAACTGACATGATGGTTGCCTTTTTTTTATGTGTTTTTTTTAGGTACCCACCTCCATCCTTCAATGATTGGAGCAGACCAAACTCCAACGACAATTTACAGCTCTCCTCAATATCAGACAACGGTAAGATGGACAAATTTTATCTCTGAGCATTCATTTTTTCCTGTCAAAAAAAAAAAAAAATGAATTGCAACATCTGCAATGTCGGTTAAGTAAAAAATAACTATCTTCTTAAAATAGAGAGACAAACAAACAAGCAAAAAACCTTTGAAAAAGCAAGTTGATACAGCATCTGCTACCATGATAGGATTATTATCTTTACAAAAGGAACTTATGCCCCATTCACACCAAAGCTTAAACATGTTTAAAAGTTGTTTTGTTAAACACAGTTTAATTTTTTTTTCTTCATAGAAACTATTTAACCGAATATTTTTGACTTGAATGTAGCACATTGGAAATACAAGTTAGCTAGTACTTGAATCCAATGGAAAATCAAGTTTTTCAGTTCTCTGTTTATAATTTTCATTCAATGAAAACCAGTTTAACAAAACATGTTTTGCTGGTGTGAATGGGGTATTAGATATGAATTGGATGCTCAGTGCATTCTGTGAAAAACAGATGAACGTGTGCAACATGTAACATAAGTCTTGGTTATATGGTGCCACTCAAGATTGATGCAATGCAATGGTCTGTTTTAACAAAGCTAAATCAATTAATCAGCATAATCTGTTTAGGTTGAAGTGATTTATTCAATTTAAATATTTGTTTGGTTTTTGTTTTCAGATGCAACAGCCTCTGCATTTTCCATGATTTGAACACCCCAGACAGCGTTTGACTTGCCCACTACAAATGGATATAACATAAGATAAGATGTACATAGTGCAGCCTACAAGACATAGTTGAAAATGTTTGTTATCCCCTCCCATTCTATATCTAAAGAGAGAGATTTTTTTTATACTTGTTTGCTTCATTTAAGACCAGCTTGTTTGTCAGACTGCAATCCAGCCAGCCTCCAACTGATATTCAAATGGGTTTAATCTTTGTTAGTCTGGTTTGAGGGTGTACAGGGGGAACTTTTGCACAATTAAGGTCCCATCAGTATGACGTTGACAAATCAGGCTGACTCAGTCTATGAAATCTCATTTTGCCAGTATTCCTTTACCAAGAGGGTAGCAAAGGGGGAATCCTGATTCCAGTTTCACACTCAGATTTTTCACACCTCATAAATCACCTCATGTACATAAATTGGAAAACTTCAAATCTCTCTCCTTGTGTGTGAGGTTTCAGAAAAAATCTTGAGGTTTTCACCAAATGAACAAAAAGTTCACAGGTTGCTTACATTTCAGGAGGAAAATTACGCCTCATGCTGGATCATTAATCCACAAATCATGTTGATCTTCTTTTGTAAAATTCATACTTCGCATTAATTTTGGCCTTATCACATTTCGCTTATAAACCCTTTGGCACCCTCTACTAAAATCTCTAAGTTTTTGTGGGAAGGTTTGTTATCCTCAAGCTTTGTTTTTCAGTCTGTGACCTTGTAAACTAGTCTAAAATTCCCCTGTGGAACACATAACAAAATTTGTCATCCTAACACAGTCTCTATGGTTACTGGGCTTAATTAAAGAGAGCAAAAGAGGTGAATGTTGCAAAGAGGTTTAACAAGAGCTTGGCTCTCACATCTCTCGGTATGTAAGGGAAAAATATGTAGTCGTCCAAGAATCAGATTCTTGGACGACTACATTCTGTCAACAAGGGTTCTGTCACTTTGGGTGTTCGCTGTTCATTAACTGTCGCAGCTATCACACTTTGCAATGAACAAAACAGGGCATGTATGTTCAGGCAGTTTCATGCTGTTATGGTGTGAATTGTAGCATACAACCAAATCATTGCTGGTTCTATATTTTGAAACACATTCAAATTATTATGGTAAATCTAGCCTCGTGTATGAAGGTGCAAATTCTCCTTACTCGTATTTACGCATTGTCAAGCAAAGATGTGGTGAGAATGGAGATTGCTGTTAACTGAAGGAGGCGTTTGTTGTATCATTCCGTTACCACTTTTACTCCCAAGATCTTAAAAGTAATTCTCCTTACTGTCTGCCGTAAAATTCGTTTGAAATTAGTTTGGAGAGTTTGGTATTGGATCAAGTAATAGTCCCCTAATTGGCATTTTTTTTCTTTTTCTCATCAATTTTCTGCTTGTTATTGTATTGATCTTGTAAGTAGAAATTCTGTTTGTCACTCGTGGAAGTTAAACGGTTAGGTGACGTGGAATTTGTTTGAGTGGCAGTTACTTCGATGAAATAATAGTGAGATCCTAGGGGAAAAAATTGCTCATCGCATCAGTCCCTCAAAGCATTATGTAAATAATTATCATGATATAAATAAAACCTTAACAAAAAGAAAGAGAAAGATATGTGAAGAGTGTATTTATCTTTCAGTGGTGATTTTATTTCGTGTTGGCTGCTTTGTAAACTTTTAGGTGGCCCGCGGGAAAATTTTTTTTAGAAATATACCTCGGATTATTTAGAGTATAAGAATTATTTGGTTGGCTGTAATTTTACTGTAGTTCTGTATAACTTTGTCTTCGGTAACAATTTCGAAATAAACCATACAAAGCATACATTTGCATTCAAACTCATTGCTCCCGAGCAGTAATACTGTTAGGTTTTATTGTCCTCGGTTTGTCCATGGGTTTTCACCGTGGACAAATGGAGGATGATGATAAAGCTTTAATAAATTGGATGAAGGGTGATCCATGGATAACAATAAAACTATAATATATTGTTATGGGTTTGCGTCGAAATATCACTGACGCCTTTCACTTAATCATTCCTTTCTTAACTCAGACTTCGTCAATTTCTTCGTCCATACGTATGCTTGTCTTTCAGTTTATTTTCAGTTGTTTGTGTCGGAGCGCCCTATCGTTCGTCCGTGCGTTTCTTCATTCTTCTGTTTTCTTTCCGCCACCTCGTTCTTCAGTCCGGGTTTCCACTTTTTAGTTAGTTCATAGGTCTGTCCATCGTCCTTTTATTTATTCGTCTGTTTTTCATTCCGTCAATTCGTCTGTTCGTACATCTGCTTCCTTTTTTTTTTAATCATTTGTCTGTTTTTCCATCAGAGCTCTCGTTCATTCGTCCGTATGTTCGTTCATTGACTTTGTTCGTGCTTACGTCCGTGTGTTCGTTCATTGACTTTGTTCGTGCGTACGTCTGTGCTGCGTTCACTAACTTTGTGCGAGCATCCGTTCGTTCATTTGTCCGGTCGAGCGTTCGTGCGCTTCTTCGTTGGTGTGCTCGTTCGTGCATTTGTTTGTTTATTCATTCGTCCGTTCGTGCATTCGTTCCGTTCGATGTTTATTTTCATCAGTTCTGACGTCCGTTTGTGTGTTGTGTTTTGGTTGAGTTTTTCGTTCATTGTTCGTTCCTTCGTCCTGTTCTGCATTGTGTTTTCGTTAGTTCGTTCTCCGTCCATTTGTCCGCCTGTTCGTCCATCCGTTTGTTTGTTTTTCGTCCGTGCGTGCGTTCGTTCTTTTGTGCCTTCACTCGTCCATCCACTCGTCCGTCCGCCCGTCCGTCAGCTCGTTCGTCCGCTCGCCGTCTAACTGTCCGTCGGCTCGTCCATCTGCTCGTCTGTCTGCTCGTCCGTTCGCTCGTCGGTCAGCTCCTCCGTCCGCTCGTCCAATCGTTTGTGCTCGTTCTTCCGTCCGTTCAATAAGATACTTGTGAAACTGGCCAAGTTGGATAATTTGATCCCCCAAAAGTAAAAGACGTTAAGATCATAAAACACAATGACACTCTCCCATCAAATGTAATTCTTTAATTCAAAATACATGTGGCAAGATGCAATTTGCGTTTTGTGGTTTGTTTTGTGATGAGCAAGGTACCAAACCGTCGTCTGTGTCTTTTTGCAAGGCAGATAAAAACAAAACGTAAACAGATTAAGGTAAATGCCATATTTAATGGAAGATGAAGGAAACTGGAAAACACTGCACAAGTTCTTGAGATGGTTTGGTTGTTATTCCTTAGAATCTGTTCCAGTTTGTGATCATATCCTCAGGAGAAAAGTAAGTTATTTCATCTCTCTTTCGGCTTAGTTCTGAGCTGCACTTTCCCTTATCATCTAGGAATGGAAGATTAAGAAAAACACGCGGGTTACGTAATGTGCGACGTAAAACCAGAACCGTTACTATCACAACGGCCAATCCAGAAAAAAGGAAAATATCACAAGCCAATGAGACTTCCAATTAAAGCAAAGCAAACTGATTGAAGTGCGGGAAAACAAGTGAGGCCAAGCATGATTGGTGAAGTTTCCCCATTTGATTGGTTTAAGTGATAACAAGAGTCTCTTTACCAATTAGAGTGCAAAGTAGAGCAAAAAAAAAAATCGCGGATTACTTTCGTCAGTCAATTGAGAATTGCCATTTGACTAATAGGTACAATTTTTGTATGCTCACCTAATCTCGCGAAAACTGCCACTTCACATATCGCCAAGTATCCTTTGCCTACCATACTGACGGAGACGTATTGACCTGGGATCGGCACCTTGCACTCTGCTGTCCAGACCTCCCCCTCCGCCAGCTGTCGGACTTGGTCCCCGCACATTGGATTCTGTTTGTGATCTTTTAGGATTCCGACGCGAACTTCAAAATTTGACAATGGACTCGAGAAATTGCCTGAAAAAAAGGTAATTTATGAACGGAGAGAGGTATTGGCTGTCCAACAAGTACAGGAAGACATATTTGATATTGAGATCTTAAGGTGGAAGTCTTCAAGAACAGGAGATTGCAAGCAGCATGTCGCAATTTGCGCTCTGGTATGTAGCATATGCTCGCATTTTGTCACTAGAGATTTTCGGGTAGCTCCTGGTTGAAAGGCTTTCTTGGACTTTTTTGCTGGTTTCGTTCTCATGGCAAATCATAGAGAATGTGTTGGTCAATCAAGGCTGTTACAGCGCAAGTTCTTCATCAGACATTGATTTACAAGCGACTGAGAAGGTTCAAAAGTGAGCTTGCTACTTCGCCTGAAGATAGAGCAGGGTGATAACCAACAAAACCCTTAAATGCACATCAAAGCTTCATTTAGCAAGATGTTTAAATTTGATCTAATAACGCCTACCAGATGAGCTGACTACATTCACATCTGTGACAATGTGCTCGCTCTGCAGATCCACTTTCCACCATGGGTCAACTTCAATGGCCGTAATCGAGCAGGAGCCCGCAGAAGGTTCTGTAGCCATGTTACCATCCACAGCCAGTTCTGGGCCCACCCCAGGAATGTTTACTTTCTTGCCTTTGGACTCACTTTGTAACTCATCAACGGACATCAAACTGGATTGCAGGGCGGGCTTTCCAAGAGCGATGTCTAAATTGGTAAACATTCATCGGCGTCAAATTTAATGGCAATGAATATAGTTTTTCAATCATTTTCCCACTTCCCTTTCTTTTTCCTGTTTCTTTAACATTAATTCTTAAGCCATGATAGTAAAACAACTCACCAGGAACATGTTTGTCGCAAACCGAGAGGGCCCTAGGATCATCATATATCATCCAGGCCTGCTCATCCTTCACGGTTTTGTCGTCACACTTGAGCAACTTGGCTTCTACTACACCTGATCCTGTTTTTCCCGCTAAGAAATGGTAAAAAATAATTGGAACATAAATATGAATTAGATTGTTTTGTTATGCTATTTCCAAGAAGTCTCATAAGGAGCTCAGACACGCGTAAGCTTCCTACCACAGGCAATAGACCAAAAGCGTTTGGTTCGTGCAGTGCAAACTCTCTCTTGTATTTTTCTCGATTGAAGGAGCGATATCTTGCTTTTTAGACCATAGAGTTAGTGAAGTTTTAGCGTGCTCCCAGTATATCGATTATTTTACATAACTGAATGAGTTATTACCAGATCCCGTCACGCACAATCCAGAATCCTTCACAGGTGTAATCTTAGTGCCGTTACAAGTGAACTTCTGCTCCTCAGAGGTGACGTCACAAGCTTGCTGTAACACAAGAGCTTGACCTTGATCTGAACCCATAGCTGCACACAGACCAGACTTGACATTCTGATGAATGCAAAAGTGAAATCAGCGAGATGAAAGCAGTGTCAGGAAAGAACTTCAAAACATTTCACGTTGAAATCTCACTTAAGGTTAAGTTTTTGGCGTTTTTTTTCCTCAGTCAAAAAGAAACAAAAGGAAGTGACCCATAGATGCAGAGCAACCCTCTCCCGAACTTCGGCATAGCTTAAGATCAGTTAGAAGAAAAAATTAAACCACTCTTAGTTCGTATCCCATTTGCAGACCTTCCATTGGTTACTTTGTAGCAAGACCTACCATCAATCCTCCTGTGAGTGTAAATACCCACTGGGACACATCCCCATCACAGGAGCCCAAAGTCACAGGAGAACCAACTTTTGCGCTAGCAGGAGAAGACAAGCAATCCTTCGTGCCATTCATCTGGATTCGGAATTCACCTACATTGGATAAGTTTTAAGTGTTTTTAAGAAGAGGCCAGAACAACTTAATTATCTTTCTGTCAATCAGAACCAAAGACCAGAATTTCTCAACCAGCGAACTTATTTCAATCATTCGGACGGCCAGTTAAACGTCTATCAGTTGAATATCTAATAAAACATCCGTCAGGTAGTCGGTCAGTCAGGAAATCAGTCAGTAAGTCTGTCAGTCAAGAAATCAGTCAGTCCGTCAGTCCGTAAGTCATGCAGTGATTCAGTCAGTCTATCAGTCGGCCATTAAATCAGCCGGTCTCCTTGTCTGTCTTTCTATTAGCCAGCAATAGATCCTTCGTTTTTGAAATTTCTACGAATGTATTTTTCTTGCACACACACCTGAAAATTCGAAATCAGATTCTTCTGCTGGCTTATCATAAACATCCTTGGAAGGTCGAGGACTAAACAGCTTCTTAAAGAACTCCAGAGCTGTGTCTGCCAGTTTATGAACATTCTTTAGGGGATCAGCCAGATTAAATTCTAGTTTAAACTGCCCCCTAGAGCCAAAAATGCTAACATCAGCCCCAAGAGACACGGTAGAATCAAGAGGAGTGGATGTTAGGTGAGTCTCGAATGATAACGAGTGAACAACAAGCATATTCTTAGCCGCTTTTACGACAGCTTGCTCGGCCCAGTACGCTTTTTGTTCCAGCACGTGAAGACCGTAAACGGCAAGGTCGAGCGCCTGGCACATTCCTTTGGTAATGTGGCCGACAATATTACAGGAACCTGGAAAAAAATTGTATGTAGTTATGTCATTAAATAGTCTGCTAGACTTTATGGCTCTCAGAGAGGTGAGCAAGCAGCAGTTCAAAGAATTAAAACTATAGTCTGCAGTTAGTTTAAACTGACTGATATACCTCTCAGCAACCTCCGAGACTGAGCTTTATCCGTTCAGATTTATGGCCCATGCGCCAGCGGAAGCGCGTTGACCATAAATCCGCGCAGAAATTTCAGGTTCCGTAACTTTAAGATATTTATTATATTTTCGGGTTCAAATAGGGAGAGAAGATTTCAATTTAAAGAAATTTTTTTAATTTAGCCGGGGCCGTACGGTAAAATACAGCCGGCTTAATTGACCAATCAACGTGCACTTGCTAACTAAGAGACGTAGCAAGGATATTATACATTATTATACAAGGTACAAAGATGTATGGTTTCCTTTAGGGCTCAATATTACCTTCGACGTTTGGGAAAAGCAGTCTCACCAACGATTTTAAGCGAAGCTTCACCGTTAATCTTCAAAACTTATCTAAATGGCTTGGCATTGATTATAGGTCTGTCTTTCAAATTTTGATGTTTCTCGCATCATTAGCTGACACTGAAGATTATCTCCTTCTTACCTTTACACAAATCTTTTGCCATCGTACAAGCCTTCTTAGCTAACTTCTCGCACATCATTTTACCCACAAACCTCTTGCGCCTAGTTGACCGATAATGAGTGGAGTTCCCATAGCGACTGGCATGGCAACGCGTCTCTGAATGGGCGTGGTTTGAATACTCGGCTGTGTGGTCACTACTCTGTTTCAACTTAGCTGCGCAGTTCATTCCATCTGTCAGCAGATCCATGTAGCGTTTTGTTTTCTCTTTTTTGAAAGTAGATTCGAATTTCTTCCCAATGCTTTTGATTTTTCGACCTGAAAGATGATTGATTCAGACGGTAGTCGAATGTCATAATAATTATGACGATAACGTCAACGATGTTGATTTTATAAACGTTAATAAGGACATTTTCTTTCACTCGAGACATTGGGTGCATTTATATTTCCTTAACTCAAATATTTTCCTTCCCACTGGGCAGTTATGATAAATATGTGTGACGCTTTATGTATGGACTGTAGCCATCAGGGCAGTATAGGTAGAGCCAGCTCAATTCCAGGCCTTTAGAAAGTAAAACGAAGCGCGGTAGTGAAAGGTGCGAAAGTATCGGAGGAAGGACAACACAAAGGAGGCCTGGGCCGGGTTGCTTCATGCTTCTTTTTGTTTTTGTTTTTTTTGTTTTTGTTTGTTTGTTTTTTTTGCCCTGCCTTCACTATCGCGCCGTTTATTACTTCCCTCGATTTTACTAACTGAATTTCTGGAACAGGCCAGTGTAATTAAGGCCAAGAGGAAGTAAATTTTGAAATTGATCGGATAAACTCCTTACCGAACTTGTCTATTTTTTCTCCCACATAGTGCTTAAACTTGTCCATAGCGTGCTTGCATTCCTCAGTAATTTCATCGCATGCCAGTTTTTCACAGATGTTGCAGAAACTACCTGCTTTTCTCTCGCAGGCAAGTTTGGCTTCTTTCACTGTCACTTGAGCTTTCTCCAAAGCTTTTCTTGCCGCCTGCAGAGCAGCTACCAAAACCTCAGAAGTCTTTTTCGAAAGCTGGTCAAAACCGGTTTCTATGGTAAACTTGGCGGTAAAACCGGTATTAGCAAACGGGTTTCCGTAGCCTGCCGCGATAGCGACTCTCGCCTTGAACACGTTAAACAGGCTTACAGCCACTTCTGACTCAATGCGTTCCGTTGTGAATTTGAACATAATCTCTAATTCGTTCCCAAAGATAACCACGGCTCCTTGAATGTAAATCTGTTGGAAAGTAACTGTATTTAGTGGGTAGTGCTTGTCAAACAGATCGTTAAGATCAAATGCCAAGGAGGCATAGGGACAGTAGAAATATATAAGATTTAAATAGATTTAAACAGTTCATTAAGAGAAAAATGAATAAAGGGTGTACGTTTCTAAAGAAACTGTGGTGCTGCGTCGGTGTTAATAACTGAGTTGAAAACGTGAATTGGCTTCCGTAAAGAGTCCAAAGGCCGACGTTTCGAGCGTTTCAGAGCGACGAAGGGCTAACGCTCGGAGCGTCAGCCTTTAAACTCTTTACGGTGGCCGATTTACGTTTTCAACTCAGTTGTTAACTCTAAATTTACTCAATAAGTAACAGTTACGCAGCATCAGCATAAATGCACACAGTGCGGACCTACAAATGTTTTCATGTAACTTATTATCTTTAAAGTTTGCTATTCCAACATTATATCCTGTACAAAGAGTGACATTCAACTGAGTGTCGATGGCAATTTGGAAGTATAATGGTTTTTCTCCACTTTTCTTTAATGTTTAGCAAAAAACCTTGTACCATAGAAGCAAAACGAAGTCCATTTGCAGGTTGATCGTCTTTTCTTCCCGCCAGTTAGGGTCGTTTGTTTGTTTGGGTTCCCATCGGCTTCTTGTGAGAGCTAATTTTGTTCTAATTGGCTGTTGAAAACTGCTCTGTGACAGTTGAAATCTCACCTCAGCTTGAAGTGGCTTCCGCTTAGCGTGAACATAAAACTTTGGTCCTTTTTTTTTGTCTGCTATGGAGCGCACTAGTTGCACGTTACCCAGTAACTTAACAGGGTCTAACTCCAGGTCAAACTTGATTTGCTGCAAGAAGACAAGAGATGGGACATCAATGTGATCTGATTATCCATTCCCCCTTTTTGCTTCTTACATTCATCTATTCAATATTTATTTGCGATATTAGACAGTCTGGTTAAGTTAAACTTTAAATCTAACGACCTTTATAGACAATAAGAATGCTAGACCACAACGCCGAGAGCTATGATCCCTACTTTTTGCGAAAAGTGTGTGGGTACTTTAATATCCCTTGCCAACAAGCACAGAGAAGATGCAGGAAACGGGGTCTTAGATTTATCTTTCTTATCCGAGATGAATCGAATGTCTAACAATTTGCAGATGTTACAGCAAAGGAAGCATGATCTCCTTCATCATTTTAGGCCCCTGAGTGTTGCTTCCGTCTAAAATACTGTGCAGCCTGTGGTGTTATATCAGTGTAACAACTCCTAACTGATAGGGCTGCTTACTCTTATTACCTGTTGGGTGGGTAAGGTATTGAAATGGTGAAGAAAATTGGGTAATAATCCTTTCTAGAAGCCTAAGGGTTGCAATCTACTTGTGCATGTAAACTTTTCTTTCCTTCACACTTTCATTATTGGAGTAGTCTCCTTCGCAACATTTGTTTGGTCTCGCCACACAACTGACGCGCTCTTTCTTCCCCACCGCGTTGGTTGGGAAAAGAGTGCACATTACGAGACCAAAAAACAACTGCGAAGGAGACTAGTACTGGAGATGAGTTTCATTATCCTTCATTAAAAGTAAGTTACCTCGTTACTGAGTAATATTTCGACAGAAGGTGCGAATCCCAAAATATTGATGGTGCCTTTGATGAAAACACCTTTCTTTATCTCTTTTGTTGCTCCAGCGTAGGGAACTTTCTGATCTTTCCATGCTGCAGAAATCTTACAGATAAACGTATAAAAGATGTGTTTAAACACACGAGATCCATTGGTTTTACGTTAAAGCTAAAAACAATTTGCTTAAATTTTGTTATTTTCAGAAATCATAAACGGTTCCGCAGCATAAATGGGGGATATATCATAAATTGAAAACATCAAGCGAAAATTAGGTAAAACAGGCGAACAGACATAGATACGTGCAACACATGAATAAACAAGTATAAATAAATGGGAAAACCAGCCAATACAAAACAGACAAAATTTACTCGCCAGTTTGGTCTAATTATTCTCAGGATTAGACGTAAAGGTGAGGATTCGTTGTGGATATCTCACTTAAATATGATTTATAACCAGCGTCTAATTTCTCCATATATTATCATCCCTAAATCAAACTTTAAGGTCATGAGAATAAAGGAAATGATCATCAACAAAAGAAACTCTTGATTGCTAAACAAACTCTCCTTGTCAGCACCTTAGGTAATGTATAGCGAACAGCATAGAGAATACGTATACTGATGCTATGTTGTAAAAAGATAATTCTGATTCGTGAGGTTTTATACATTTCATTTCAAAGAAAGATGTTTTTTCGTCTTTTCATGAGCGTGGGACAAACAGGAGGTTCGATTTCTCATGGGGACTCAGGAATTTTTCTTTGTCCCACGCTCTCGACAAAACTTTCTTTATTTCTTTACCGAGCTCAAAACTTACCATCTCTCTTATTTCCATCTATACATTTCCTTTTAGTTGTAATTTCATACTTACTATTAAACCTTTAGGAAAACCGCTCTCCAAAACAGGTGGAGGTAGCTGCAGTTTAGATCCTAGCATTCTTAATATTTTCCCGATAGTAACAGGAGATAATTCTCCGTATATATACTGGCCAGCAGGGTTTGCGCTTATTCCTACTAGGGCCTCCCCGGAGAAACAAGGACCATCCACTTTGAAATCGTCCTTCCCTTGGCAGTCGTGCCCAATCTCTAGGCGGCCGTTGAAGGTAAATTCAGTTGGAATTCCGGTGGCAAGTGAAATTGTTAGGCTAAAGAAAATAAATGAGGAACGCTGTTAATTAACTGATGCTTAAAAACAAAAAGGGGATAGCTTTTGGTGTTAAATGAGTTAGATTCTCTAATAGCACCTTTTATTAATCTTTTACGGGTCATATTCATGTGCTTCACAGTGGAAACAAAGTCAGAAACAAAATTAAAACGAAAAAAAAGATGTGTTTCTGTTAAATCACGATCGTGGAAAAAAGAAAAAAGTCCCCACGAGGAAACGATTATCAGACCCTTAGATTCCGCCATCCTAAGCTCTACCACTATAGAGCTTAGGATGTTCTAGGCGTTCGGTAAGTAAAACAGAGCTAAACAGTTAACAGCGTAGTAGTTGTGGAAGAGCGAGAACAAGAGAGGCTTCGGTCTGGTTGCCTACACGATTCGACCCAAAACTTTCCTGTTTTTTTCACTCCTTTTCTCATATAGCGCCGTTTATTATTGAGCCTCGTTTTATTAAATGAACATCTGGAGCAGGCCAATTACCACTGAGCCACAGTGACTCAACTACGCCTTAAATAATTTCATATGTGATAAGTGTCCTGCGCATAGCTGGGATCCCAATGTCGAGAGCCTAGGGTCGGTTGATACAATGAGAAAGATGGTGAATTGAAGGTTCGATAATGAAATGGCTGACGGCCTTTCTCCTTCATGTCACGAGAAAAGTAAAAATGTTAAGACAAGATTTCTCACCCAATCTGTATGTTTCCAATACTAAGGAAACTTAAACCAAATGCTTTTTTCCACATTCCGTTCATATACAGAGTTGTTCCTATCTCAGCTGCCCCGGTGACGAAAAGCTTCCCTCCAAGTTGAAGAGATGTGCTCGGCATTTCTTCTTCTTTATCGCTCACTTCGCCTTCCACGGGTACGTCTAATTCGACAGCAAAGCCCACTTTAGGGGCGACAGGTGCAGTACCAAATTTAACCTAAGAATAAATTAAAAGAAACGGAAGATCTTTATTACGGCCAAGGCACCTATCTTCGAAAGAACGCTCACTTCAAGCAATTAAAGTATCCTTCCTATTGGACAACAAACTTAAGGTAAGTACGTAACTTTAAGCTAGTGCGCCTAGGTGAGCTTTACTCTTAAGGCCCGACTTAAAAATCTCCCTCCTCCCCCTGTAATATTAGAAAATGAGAGTAATATGGGCCAGTTATTTACATGGGTTTAATCCACACTGCGGCTTCACGCAAACGGTAGGCCCCGGGGATTTTTAATGAAAAGGGTGGATTTAATTCAATAAATGTCCTTGCTCTTTTATTTTTCCGCCCTCGTGACACTGATAACAAAAATAAATGCTGAGATAAAAGGTTCGGCTTAATTGAAAATGGTGGTTTAGAACGCAGTTTAATTGTTAAACATCGACTGAGCTCTGTTTAAATGACCGACCCATAGGGATTCACCTTGTTTACTTTTTCTGTCCCCGCAAATAAAAGTTCTTGTTAATCTGACATCGTCTCACCTCTATAAACAGTTCAACTTTGTTAAACTTCAGATCCCCCTTTATGGGTATACCATAAACTCCTGCGTTGACTTTGACACCTGCTTTGTTTACGCCACCATGAAATTTTAACCAGGAATCTTTGCCCATCAGTATCTTTCCAAACTTGCAATGCGAGTTATCCCCACAATTCGCTGCAAACTTTGTGACTGCAGCAAAAAACAGTCCATCCGGGACTTCCTTTTTCATCAAAGATTTTAAAGGCTCTTTTTGAAATTTTGTCTCTGGTGTCACTTTATAACCTTTCTGCGCGAACGAAATACCGAACTGAAAAGAAACCGCCAAAGATTAGTTTTGGAAAACAGACCTGGTTCTTATATGAATTCTACTGTAGCTTGTCAGGAGCCAATCAGAGGTCAGTTCAGTTTATCAAAATTTTGAAATGAGCCAATCAGGTGGGAATGTTTTAGCTTCGATACACAGATTGGCTGACGAAGGTCACATCACTTCTCAACCAGGCAAAAGCGAAACTAAAACCAATCATAACTTAGACACTTGCGCTTTACCGCTTTAAATTTTCTTCTTTCTTGTTCACACTTTCTGTGATTCAGTCCTGTTCTGATTGGTCACTAAATAATTTTGGTTTCAACCTAACAAGGTTTTTTCTTTAACGACGCTTTTAAGAACCTCCTTTGATTTAAGGATTAAACCAAAGAAGGTCAATTTGGACGGAAATCGTTTGCCTGATTCTCGCCAGCTAGGAAAAAATGAATGTGAATCGTGATGTATCGCACTGCTGCGAGCCAATCGGATTGCATAGTTCGCTAATGATCTCGAAATTAATTTAATTATTGAATATGTACTCACTGATGTTTTTTCTAACTTCTCAAACACGCCAAGCTTGGTGTTAAACATCTTCTGCACAAAATCTTCAATTGCAGCCTGCTCCGTCGTGAAAGCCACAGCGAAAATATCCTTGCGTATGATCTCAAAATTGAACCATCCACCGATCCCATTGGGGGCCACCTTACCACTGACTCGCACAATAACCTCTTTCATGCTCGCGCTGATTTGTAAAGACAAGTCAGATATTGTCACTAGGCCTAAATTTACGCGCTTCAATATTTCAAGTATTTTCTGGTCAATGTTCAAGTTCAAGGACCTTTTAGGTGTGTCTTGCAAGCCTTTCAAGTTGGGGGTTGCCCCCATGTTCAGCGGAGGAGAAATGGCATATAACGGGTTAACAGTCATCGCGTTTGGATAAGTAACTGGCATTTCCTCTCTTAGTTCATTTATTGGTTCATAGGAAAATGATGGCACCGCGCTTCGATGTGTAAATTTATTATGGCGCGTCTGTTTTTCTCCAATTCTTGACTTTTTCTTCTTCGAAAATGTCCTTCTTCGTTGAATGTTGTTTCTGTTGGGTTTTTGAGGACCGTTACTCATCTTCGCAGCTTTCTCTGCGTATTTTCCATCTTTGGAGACGTTTTCTAACGGTGCAAGTTGATCGGTAGGAGACTTTGAGTCGAGGTTCCTTACTCCGCGTCTCAAAACTTGTGTAAAGGAAAAATCATTTGCTACAGGTGTGTTTGGTGACAACGCAGCTTGAATTTCCTCTATAATGTAAATATAGAAGATAATCAATGCCTCACTGAGCTCTGCTGAAAACGAACCTACGAGCCTACGTTGAAAGCCGAAAGCTGCATTTATGAGATGAAGAAGATTTCGCTTCCGTTCGTTTACAAAACGAGATGGAGAAAACTGGCAGTCGAAATTCTGGGAAGACGAATATGACTACTAAATTTGAGATTTTCCAGTTCAGTGTGTCAATGGCCAGGCGCGAACCTGCTTTATTTTGGCGGGAGACAATGTCTTCGTTTTCCACTTTCAAAGCAGATCGAGTTTTGCGAAAATTGCGTGGTGGCAAAAATAAATTACAGAAGCGTTTTCAGTTGTAGAGTTTTTCAGTCAATAAATAACTCAGATACGTCCTCTGGCAATGATACCATCCAGAGCTCTGCGGTGGAGCTCTGTATGGTAATGATTTTTTCTAACATCTCGCTAAGAACCTTACCTCAAATATGGTAGGACAAGTGGTCTTTTTTAGATTCATAAACAACATGCGCCCAATATACTGCCTAGAACGGCAACGTTGAAAGGTTCCTTTGCGGGTAGTGGAAAGTATGCGGCAATTTTGCGTTTTTTCTTGTTGTCATAGAGAAACGCTCAGTTGAACATTTATAAAGAGCATGGGGGAAAGAACACCACGGAAGTCTCCTAAGGATTCAAACGCTAGTCACTCGCAGTTTACAAGATAATTCGGTTTTATCAACTGAGTTGACAATGTAAATTGGTCACCGTAGAGTTTCTAGAGCTGACTTTTCGAGCTTTAGCCCTCTGTCATTCGCTCCGACAAAGGGCTTGCATTTGAAACGTCACCACCAGAAACTCTCTTCATTGTCCAATTTTCATTTCATTGTCCAATTTTCATTATTATTACACCCATTTTGATATCACTGGTGGTCCCTGTAATCTGATTGGCTCTAATTGATGCGATTTATTCACGAATCGCACCATTTTTGTGCTTTAAATGGCATCTTCTTTCCAGCCAATGAGGAGGCTACACTAAAAACAAAACATCCAATCAGATTTCAAGGCTTGTTTTAAGTAAACAATAATGAAAATGAAAGACAAAGAGTACCATGTAGCAAATTTTGCAACTTTTGTTTCCATGACTCTTACTTTTCCCCCCACAAAAATTAAATAATTTAATTTCAGACCGGCTCAGTACTGCGTCGAGAAAATATTTGAACCGCCTAAGTCCTATATTTGGGCGACTTCAAAATGGATACAATAAAGTGGTAAGTGAACCTCGTGGCGTGCAATTTTGGTCTGAAATCATACTTGTGATTTCAAATCATGCATATGATTTCAGCCCAAATTGCACTCCACTCAGTTCAGTTACCATTATTTAACTCGGTTGATTAAATCAAATTATCATGTTATCCCCCGATCAACTCAGTATCACAGTTTCTTCAGAAGCATTCTCAGGTTAGATGAAATATGAAGCGTTCGCGTTGTGATTAAGTCATACTAGAGATCATTTTGTTAAGTTACAGTTTTGCAAATTTGAAATCATGCTTTACCCGACGTAGCAGTTTGCCCGCTGGTTCCTTCAATAGTGACTTCATTTTCACCCACTAAGCTGGCATAAACAGCAAATTTAGCTTTCCCAATGTCATCAAAACCATGGGCCACAATTTCTTCTTTTCCGGGAGACACTCGGAAAAGAAACATTACGTTTTCAAGAGAAACTGTATCAGTTGGAGCATAAACTGACGCAGAATCCAACAGAAATTCAACTGCAAAGATAAAAAAGAAAATACAGCTATGATAAGGGTGCTTCTCTATTGATTGTTGTAAGACCAAAACAATAATATCCATAACTGCCAAATGTTATCAGAAGAAGAGAACATACATCAAAAAGACGCGAATAAGTACGCAGATCACGAGTGAACTGCCTAAATAGCGACAAAACTGAACGCTAGTGGCCTGGGACCCGTTTTTGAAGGTCCAGGTAACTTATCAGTTTTGTAAATCTTTTCTGTTTCACCTAAGATAGGGATTTCAAAACATGGTGATAATTATATAATAAAACTATCAGTTAAAGGAGCAAAATGGTCTGTTTAGGGCGCAAGAACGTGCTTCTCTCTTCTTTAAAACTTGATCTTAAAATGTGGCTTCGAGGCCCTCAAGTTATTGGGACTTTCGAGAATTTGGCCCCAACTCCGGTACGATCATTGCGTGGGATGCTGCGATCATGCTTGAGAACCTTTCGATATGCTCAAAGTCCTTATCATGCTAGAGAAGAGATATGAACCTTAAAAGGTCAGGAAATTAGCAACATCACCTCCATATAAGGCTTTATCTGCTCTCAAATTAACTTTTATTCCTGTCACGTGTTCAGTGTCCGCAGGCATGGTGAAAAATGGCATTGGCTTGGCCGAGCGGAAACCGGGATAGAGTTTAGCCAGCTCTGCTATGGTCAGCAGTTTCATAGGCTCGAAACAAGTTTCATTTAATTCCTTTGTATTTTGCTTAACTGCAAAGTAACCGCCCTTCAGAAATGGAACAAGCTTGGGGAGATTTGAAAATGCAGCTGCTACTAAAGGGTTTTTTGCTGAGTCGCTGAGAAGTTCGGCGTTTTGAGAGTTGCACACTAATGCTATGAATGAGTTTGGTTCAACAGGTTTTGTAGCGTCGGTGTTTTGAGGAGTTTCTGAAAATAGAATCGAGACATGAATTACAACAAACAAATTACATAGGTGAGGTATCACAGATGCTAGATACTAGCATTTTTCACCTGGAGGGGGAGGGGGGGAGGGGGGCTCGAAAGATTTTGGGTGGATCACACACATGGCTTGTTATGGGATCAGGGGGGAATCAGTCTTCGCTAGCAGAGTAGAAAGGGGGACCATGGAAAATCGATTTTCATTGGGGAGGGGGTATGGGGGGGGGGATCCATCGGAAAATTAAAGAGGCCAAAATCCTCCAACCGCCCTAGGGGGGGAGGGGTTAGGGGGCTCGAAAGATTTTGGGTGGATCTCACAGGTGGTTTGTAGTGGGATCAGGGGGGGGAATCAGTCTTCGCTAGCAGAGTAGAAAGGGGGACCATGGAAAATTGATTGTCAATGGAAGGCTCATAAGAATATTAAAGAGGCCAAAATCCTCCGACCGCCCTAGGCAATGAATAATCAATTACCGGTCCCTAAACACAAATACTGTGTCACATCTAGTTTCTCCCAAGAGCACCACTCCTGAGTCTAACGTTCAGGTCAGAGGGTAAAAGGAAATGATTGCCAACTAAAAAAAGTCTTGTAATTTAGCAAATGTATAGAGAGCAGTATGGAGAATACACATATTGCTGTAAGCTTACGTTTACGTTAAGATGAGATGCTTGTAGGGATATTAACTTAACTATTGAATCAATTTGAACAAGCAGAATTAGGCGGTTGATCGTTTTCCGAGTGCAGAGGTTCTTATTTGTTCGTAGTTTTTGCGCAAAATCTGCTGAGAAAAACAGGACTGAACAAAACCATCTACGTCTTTGGGTTACCTAAAATGCATCAAGACACAAAGTTCTTCTGTTTAAAGGCAAAAATGAGCGTACCTTTGCAGTTCGCTTTTGGACATTCTTGGCTCTCGGAACCAGTCCCTGGACATACATCACCGCCATTCTGTGGTGCAGGGTTGTTACACTGGCGAGTGCGTAACTGCACTCCTTTGTTGCAGACCTCTTTCTCAGAGCATTCACCCCAAGGACCCCAGGGACCCCATGCTCCGTTCACTACATCTGTTGAGGGAAAATCATCAACCCAAATTTACCTTGAGGGAAGAATTTTGTTCCCCAAGGCAACACACCGGCATTAACACAACATTGCATATGAAGAGTATATTCCTTGCTTTAGTTGTGAAATAAGTTGCGAAGAACCACGATAACAGAGTAAAATAAAAGTCAAAAGAGCACGAAGAATCTTTAGAAAGAATTTTCCTATCAGCCGAAGTTTACGAAAGAAGGTCCTAACCGTTACAATAATTTAAGGCTTCATGAATAATTTACAACTGAGTGTCGAAAGCAGCGTGGGATTTCTGCGCCACATGACTGGTCTAGAAAATTCCTAGCTCCTTGTCAAACAATTATACATGAGATAAATTCCACATCCCACCCATGTACCCTTGTTTTACCGTGCGTTAGAAAGTTTGTTTATGGTATATAATTGTTGCTTTGTGATATTTATCCAAATTCCGATAGGCCGCTGTGGTTATTTTCGTTTTGATTTTACTGCAACAAATGAAAAAAAAACCTTTTTTTTTCCCCGTATATTATTATTGCCGTTATGTGTAGCTCCCATCGCGTGCCTGCATTTTGACGTCAACATCCGGGACATCGACCATATGTTTTGTGGAAAGGAACTAGTCTCTATGTTTGTACTGGCATAATTTGCTAACCAAAATTGTTGAGTTATGGTCACTCTAAACTCGAAACAGTCGGTAAGTTCTATTGTGTTTCGTGTGTATTATAATTTCTCTCGCTAAAGGTATAATTTCTGTTCGTAGAAAACCTGCTTTATTGCCCAATTGGATGTTTACTCGGCTTGACGAGTGGAACATTTGTAATATTATGATCAATATCAAAGTCGTATACTTACTGGTTGGACACTTTCTTATCTCGCATGCTTCCGTTTCCTGGCCGTTTCCAGGACACTCTCCTCCATACTGTGGGGCGGGGTTGTTGCATTCTCTTGTCCTAACTTTATTTCCAGTTCCACAAGTTGCACTACATACGGACCACTCTTCCCAGTCTCCCCATTTACCAGGAACTTTAAAAAATTACAATGATTATCGGATTGGATAAGATTTAATGCAATGTCGTGAAAATGATTATAGTAATTAACGCTTGTACACAAGCTATAATCAGAAAAAAAAGAGGCGCAGATGACACATCTTCATGCTAAAAACATGAGGTTTCCTGACACTTGGTGCGCAAAGAAGGTACACCCAGTAAACCACGACGGAGGCGGGAAAGAGAACCGGTATGATCCGAGACGGGATGCTTTGGCGAAACGTTTCAAGGGCCTGGTAACTGCCTTTTGACGAAGAAAACGACGGAATTTTGAAATCTCATTTCCGCTAACTGCACAAGGACTTGTAGCCTTATGAAACTATCACTTAAACCTGAAAAAAAGTTGTAAACGAATTACATGACATGTGCCCATGATGTACTTAACATATGTACCTGGACAAGGGGTCTCGCAATCAAAGGCAGTCTCAGTTGGTTCCCCAGGACATTCTTCCCCACCCCTCTGAGGGGAAGGATTGTTACAGCTTCTTTTTCGTGTTACTCGGCTTCCACCACATGATTTTGCACAGGGACTCCACTCTGACCAGTCGGACCAATGACCATCCAAAGGGCCAACTAAAGAAGGATTGAAATCATTGTTATTCATGATAGTCCTTTTGTTTTTGTGATTTTCTTTTTTGGTCTGCAAACCTAACACTCTCGCAAACAGCAGCGTCGAAAAAAAAAACTTCTGTGGCTAAATATCAATGATAGCTTTTTGTGAGCCTGAAGTTTCCTGTTACCTTCACAAGGTTGGTTACAATCTGTCTTGGTTTCTTGAGCGTCTTTTGCTTCACAGGGCTTCCCGCCATTCGAAGGGGCAGGGTTATCACATTTTCTTACTCGTGTTACTGTAGCACCTCCACAAGTCTTGCTACAGGCGGACCACTCTCCCCAGGCACCCCAACCGCCATCGACTGTAATCATGAATATGTCAGTACAGATAAACGAAATGACCGTTATAATAGGAATGGACATATGGAGTAATCATTTTTGAGATCAAAGAAAATAACAATGGAGTTTGATAAGTTATCTGACAGAGCATTAAGTATATATATATATATATATATATATATATATATACATATATATATATATATATATAAATACATAAAGTGGTGGACATTAAGCAAACAAACTGAAGCTTTAGCGGATCACTTCTTCACTTCTTGGTTAGAAAATTTTGTCTTCTTTGAGCCATCCGAGTGTTTCATTCTCCACAAGTTAAAGAAATTTTATTCCTAAAGGCTTACTTTTTTAGCACAATACAAATTTATTCGTGGATAGCAAAGCTAAAGTGGAAGAAAGTTGATTTAACTTCCGACATACTTGGACAGCTTCCTTCTTCAATTGAATCTCCAGGACAAGCTTTTCCTCCCCCAGTGGGGTGGGGGTTTGTACACGATCTTGTTCTAACTTTCTTGTTTCCTCCACATAAACCTGAACCACAACCACTCCACTGACTCCAGGGAGACCAGTTTCCATCCACTATAATAAAATTTATCCAAAATAATGAGAAAAAAAATCAGAGGTAAAATATGCAACATGATCTAGGGAAATCTAGATAACTTCCATACGAATAATATTCACGATGTTGGCTTTTTCCGCCTGGAATGAAAATGAAACACGTCACTTACCATGTTTCTCGGGAGTGAGATACTTTTGAAGATCGTTTTTGTCTTTCCCTATCCAACAGTTACAGTTGAAAATAAATGACGGTCCATCAGTCCTATCTTCCACAGTGACAATGACCTTAAATCAAAACCGAAGACTAAACAATGTTGGATAAAAAAATGACCACCTTCAAACTATTTTGCCAACAATCTTTGAATATGATATATAATTTTTAGCCAGTATTGTAATGTAAATGATCATGTAATTCAGCTTTATTAGGCTGCCATGTGATTTTTAATAAAGCTATCCATCTATCTATCTATCTATCTATCTGTGTTAATCCTCAACATCCTGCAGGAACCTTGTTGTCATTGGTGTTAATCTTATTGTTTCGTTGTTGTCCTTCTGATTAAGACAACGAAGCCTTTACTTTAGGTTTTGCATCACTTAAAAGGAAATTTCCTATGCCGTAGAAAACTTATCATGTCCAGGATTGAACGTAAATATTTTTTTGCGCACATTTTATTTAAAAGCTATTCACCGAGGTGTTGGTGGCTGGTGGTATATTTCTTTGGGCATTGCTAAGTACCGACACTGAAGTTAATTTGTTAATTAAGTTATAATAAATTAAATTTATAATAATTAAGTTATAATAAAACAGGGAGATATTAGAACTCAAAAATATGATTTTAACCTATTTGTTCCGGCAACGATGACAATATTTCCGGCTAAGTCTCTGCCATTGTTACAGAACTTACTTTCTCCAAGTACCAGTCCGTGGAGAAGATACCCTTCGTATCCTTTCTTATGCTGATTCTGACCGGTCTACCAACGTCGGCCGAGTAGACATTAAACTGTCTGGTACTGAAGAGAGAAATTTGTTTGAAAAAGTACAGATTTACAAAGCTATGGATCGAATTCAAGAGAGCAAGGACGTTTACAGTCGCTGTGCAACCGCTACTTAAATTATAAATTTGTTTTCACCCTAAGCGTTACCTTCCTCTGGAAAAATCCTCTCCAAGTAATTCTTCTCCATGAGCTCCTTTTTCCCCAATTAGTTTGAAAAACACACGAGATGGAGTTCCGGAAAATGATTCAGGTCCAGTCTTGACGTCCACGAAATACAACGTACCTGACAAGAAAGACAACATAAGTAAAGTCTGTACTTTAGCCAAGTGATATACCCATCCAGAGCTTATCCTGTTTTCATTAACATGAAGCAAGTAGGAGTATCACTACCCCTTCCCCTTCCTGGTTGGAATGCTAGTCTACAGAAAAAAATGGAGAAGCCTAAATTCACCTCAGAAAAGAACAGAGGAACAGCCCAACTCCCGCAAAACGGAACAATAGCACAGGGAGGGGAAGGTTGAGGAGGGTGGGTCAGTAGAGAGAGAGGAGTGGGAAAGGAAGGAGAGAAGGGGCTTCTTAGTGCACATGTCTTTAAAATCTTGCGATCGTTCTTACAAGTATACGGGCATTACTTACTGTCTGTTGGAAATTCACATTTTTCCATCAGGGCCTGGACCTCAGTGTGCATTAGGGCGGAAGTAAAGATTTGAAACTCGTCCATAGATCCATCCAAGAAACCTAGTGGATTTCCGCTGAACTTTGCAATTTCTACGGATGTACTCCAACCCACAAAGGATAGTTTCACAATATCTTTCGTCGTTGTTACAATCTTTTCACCATTTACAAACATCTTTACTTTTCCTAAGGCAGCATTGTAAACCGCAGTTATATGAGTCCACATTCCTAAGAAGTAAAATCGAAGCAAAGATTAAGAGTCAATCTGTGCTCGGGAAAAAGAATCATTACAATAATCAGAGACCTCCAACTGTTACCAAATTGGACCGGTCATATTGATCACCTGGGGGGAGGGGTCGGTGGACCTTTTTTGTGTCACACTGAAATTTTACTGATCCGCCCATACGGCTCTGTAATTATGTTATAATCTCCTCCTCTTTGGCAGTTCATCGGCAATCAATTCTCTATACTCCTCAATACTCTGTTGGCGACGACTAATTCAATTCCACTTTGTTGCCCCAAATCCCCCCCCCCCCTCACCCTCTCATATAATGAATAAAGACTTAAGACTAGTCTTTAAGTTCAAGTGATTTTATCATATGTGAGGTTCATTCTCTCATTACCCTCTGATAGGTTGTGGTTGAATGAACATATATATATATATATATATATATATATATATATATATTATGCATGCTCACTAGTTTATCTAGTTTGAGCACTCTGGCATGGCTTAGATGATACCACACGTGTGAGATCACTTGGGGTGGCTATATAGCCTTACCTCCATCCTAGCATCAGCACTGCACTGATGAGGCCCAGAAGGCCGAAACAGTACTGTCTGCAGTTAGTTATATATATATATATATATATTCTTGTTTTGTTTTTTTTTTTTTTTAGTTACTTAAATCTCAGCTACCCTTTTTCTTATCTCCAAACAAAATATTCTATGTTCTTGAGTAGGCTTGCGACCTTAAATAAACTTGAACATTCATTCTTTGTGTCGTTATCATTATAAGAGGTTTTCACGTCTTAACGAGATATTTTAGTTTTCCCCCGAGTAACAATCCCAATTTCTTTGCGTGATACTCAATTTGTGTTTATAAATCTACTTAAGAAAGATTTAACTTATACAGAGAAAATACCAGGCTTTATGGCCGTTGCAACACATATCTAACACAGGTGTTCACTGACGGGCATGCGCAAGGAGATAAAGGTTGCGTGTCAATTTACCGCGAAAATTTCCACAAGAAAACAGCTGTGTTGGAAAATAATTAAGCGAAATAAAATTAAAACTTTCATAGAGAGTATGTTAAAAGGAACAAAACTAGGGAAAGGGAAAGATGAGACTTTTCTGACACAAAGCTTAATCAAGTTTGGCCAATTCTGACCGCCTAAAAGTACGGCATATAGTAAATAACAATGTTCGCGCATACGCAGACGTTTGACCGCTGCGTTTACAAATCTAGCTAGGCTCACTGACCTGAAGGTATAGCAGGCTCAGACATGACATGAAACACAACCTTCCCATCAGGTTTCTTGTACAACCAGTTGACAACTGCATTTGGGGCCGCATTTGGTTTGATACTCAGATAATGGGTTCCCCTGTCTCCAGCACAACCATAAATTGTATTTTCACGCTGGTTATCTACAACACGCACCCACAAGGAAATTGACATCGCATCTTTCTTCTCTTCGTTAAGTTTGTTTCCATCCAACTCGATGTGTCCTTTCCCTCCTTCAAATCGGATACTCATTTTGCACTTAGGGCTGTCCATAGTCTGCGCGTATTGACCCACGAGTTTACCGTTGTTAGCTTTTGGAGAATCGTCAATAACGAGCTTGTCTTTGATTTGATCGAACGTGAAATGAACTACAAGTCCACCGGAAGTCGACCCTGAACATAGTTAATGTGACTGTTTATTACTGTAATTAGGACATGATTTTTTTTCCAGTATTGATACTAACAATTTTACGTGAAGCGAGAAAAGATCAAGTGAGGAGTAACCTCGGGAGACTCGCAAACCGCAAATATAAGGAAAAAAATCCTCACCAAAATTAGTATTTTCTTAGTTATTAGAGTAGGGAAATTTAGTGAAATCTTCTTTACATACTTTGTCTTGTTTTGAGAGCGGCTATCAGTTATTCTTTCAAATCCCGTTTATGATTAGCGAAAAATGTTTTTTTAAAAAATCAAAGCCACCATAATCTTAGTGTTACTAAAGTAATTAAGACATGGTCTCTTCATTCATTTGCAACTTTTAATGTTTTGATTCGCAGGAAATCCTGGTCTATTCGGAAGCCCTTCAGGATTCCTAAATCCTGACTGTATTTCGCGTATACATCCCGTATTTTTTAAATTAACTAGTAAGGGACTTTGGTGTATTTTCGAGGTGGTCAACAATTGTTTCATTGTACCTATTCGCAACATAAAACCTCTCCTCTTCCATCAATTTCTTCACTTTCAGTTTTGCCTGAGAACTGCCTGTTTTGCCTGACATATCGATCCAAGCTCCAGCGCACTAATATAATTAGGTACTGGGCCGATGCATCTAATTACCTATGTGTAATTATAAGGTGTTAAATTCCGTTTATCAGCCAATTTGTGCCAATTTAAAATAATCACACGCTTATGCACATTATGTAGGAACAAGGCAGCTTAGCTTATCGATAAAGTACAATGGCTACGAAATATTACCTTTTTTTTTAGAGCCAAAAAGTCCTCTTACAACGCTGTGTACACCAGAATTCACATCATTTGTGTCATTTCCGAGCAGATCGGCGGTCCTGTTTTGAATTTCTGCAACTTCAAGTAAATCGTGCAGTTTAATAATTGAGTTATTAACTTATTTTAATTACTAGCGATTAAATTCAAATTTGTAAACAAAAAGAGGAACACATCGATTGACAGACAGAGAGTCAGACAACAGATTAACAGACGGGCACACATAGTTAAACAAACAATCCAAACTAAAGTTAAAGACAGGGAAGCGAACAAGCAAAAGCGAACTAACAACACAAGCTTGCAAAATTATATGAATTCTTGGTCAATCAATTACAAATGTCTATGGCTGAGTAAATGTAGAGAGTAAAGATTGCTTTACCTTTGGAAATGTTCAAAACCTTGGGCAAAGAATTATGATCCTCAATGCTTGGCACGTGTTGCTGGTAATGCTGAGGGAATCTTGGTTGTGGTACGTTCCACTCTTGATGTATCCTGACTTCTGGATTGTTGAACATGTTCCCATAATACATCTGCTGTGGTGGGGGGCGTGGCTGTTCTGCTGGATCAAAAAGCTCATTCAAGTAGAAAGGCCTTGGACCTTGAGGGTCACCGTTATAGGGAGGTTGCGAATATACTAGAAAAAAAAGGAAATGTGAAAGTATAATTATGTCACGAGCAATTCGCAAACTAATTTTTTAGATCAATCAAACAAACAGCATAAACGTATCTTACCAGAAATACTTATAATTGTACGAACACTACTTACCATGGAGAGGTATAAGAATATAACATTAGTAATATTACTTACAATTTTAACATTCTTTATGGTTACAATGCCATTTGCCTTTCATTAGATAGATTTTTATTCCTGTTACGACCATTATTTTTACCAACTTACTTATTTATTACTTACACATTGCAATTTTTACGCAAATATTTTCTAGTTTCCAAACACTCTGCTGAGCAGTATCTGCGTATTCCCCCTTGGTTTAGTGAGGTACAGTAAGAGTCTCACCTCGCGACTAATTTGGCAAAAACATCCATTGGTGCTTCGGTCTAAAGCATACGAGAGATGGGAGGGGGGAACTGTTTCCTGAGTCTTCGCCTTATTGCACTACTCATAAGGTATCCTATCTCTGAACACTTACCACTACGCCATAGAATTGCGAACAGTAATGTCAACCATAATAGTCTCCGGTTCATCATCATCCTTTGTCTCAAGAGACGGTACGTGTACGTTAACCTTCTAGTTTCTAGAAAGGGAAAGGAAAAAAATATATTCATGAACTGTGGACACTCCTTTCCACAAATACCACGTTTAAAATCCAGAAATAGATATCATGAAGTTATGGTGAACTTTTGAGAGACAAAAAAAAAAATTAAATTTGCCTCGGAGCGTTGTAACATTTGGTGCAAATCGATTCAAACCCTTCCTGAACTCCTTCCCATTCTACCCTCTTCCACTCCATTACCCATGATCGGCACCGTTATATTAATAAATGTGCGAAATCTCCTCTTTCGCGCTATTGATTCCTGCCAATAAGAAAAGAAATCACAACGAAACCAAAGGCAGACGAGCCAGTCCAAACCTTAGGCAGGGATTTATGATTAGTGGAACAAATACAGACCTCTGCATATTTGTAAGTTAGATTTAACCAGAGAAAAAACATTGAAAAAAAAAATCACATAACGTTTCAAACCTTTCCGGATTAGCAACAACGAAGGTGTCACGTTTTTCACTTAGAGCCAAACATACTTTGTTAAAAGTGAAGTGTGCTTTTTACATTTTACTGCTCTGTTAACAGGTTAATCCGCTTTTTTTAACAGGTCGATGGCAAAGGCCGTTCAGAAACGGGTATCCTATTTTTCCCTAGACAAAGGGTAGGAATAATACCTAGTTGTATCTTTTTAGCGGTAAAAGAGTGAATTTTATTGTCTCAATAGCATGTTAACAACTAATAACCTTAAAGTTCACAGTTTGCCTCGAGCTTCGTTCTGGAAAAAATGTTCGTATCTCGGAAAATGTCCACGATCTAATATCCGTGCATATTTTCGCGCCAAAAGGAGGCTACTGTGGTAATTATCCTTCAAATATTTAGCAAAACACGGGAAAAAATATTCGTGAGCCCTTACTATTTGCTGCGTGGGATTTTTACTTTTCAATGTTCTCTGCAACAACTTTACGAACTAACAATCGAGTCCTTTTTTCTGTAACAACAGCAAAACGCTGTTGCATGTGTTAACCCTTTAACCCGTAAGAGTGACTAGCATCTTATTTATGAAACATTAAGGTCACAATAAAGGAAATGATCGCCAACCAAAGAAATTCTAGATTGTTGAACAAATTCTTCTTGTCAGCACCCTGAGAAATGTATAGAGAACAGTCTGGAGAACATGCATAAAAATAATAATTGCAAAATTTTTTTCTCATCTAGACTTCATCATTTCACTTAGATAGAATGTTACCTTAGCAACATCGAAGCCTCCTAAAATCACCTTCAACTATTGGTTTTTCATCTTACAGAGGGAAACGAACCGACTATTGCGATGACTTCGTTTCATGATGACTAGTGTTTGAAAACGACGAAACTATTTTGGCCCATTTGGTACTCTCCATATACTAACCCAAGTTTTCATTGTCTCGATTATCCAACGCTATGAGCGCGCGGAGGTCAGCTTTTTGAAAAGGCTGCCATTCCTGACGTTGCTTGTTCCTTGTTGGATTACGAGGTAACTCGAGCTATAGAAACGTATTTTAATTCTGGTCCTGCCTAAGATATTATTCGCTGGAATTAAGCCACACAGATATCAGGAGACATTTTGATGGTCTTACTTTCAATTTTTCAAGTTTTGTTTCCAAAGCTATTAGAGAGCTAAACACTCGCAACCCGGTGACAAAGAAACTGGATTTGCTTTTAAGCTTGGTAGGAATGGCTTATATACTACATAGAAACTTCAAGGTGTATAAGAACCACAACTTCAAGGTGTATAAGAACCACAACTTAATCTGTGTTGACGCAGATTAAATAAAATTAAATTTTGAGTCCATTTTCCAGTTTGGGCAAAATAGAGAGTTCAGAGAAAAATTTCGACCAAAACCATCGAGCTTAACACTATTTACATCCTAACAGACATTGTCAAACAAAATTTGATTGCTGTTTGTAAATATTTGCCTAGTGGAATACTTATTTTAATTGGATTACAATCGCGCGTAATGACTAAACCAACACATTGATAAGATCAGATCTATCATTCATTCGAATTAATTTATCATCAAACTCACCTTTCAGAGGTTTGGAATCTCGCTTTGATTATTTTAGATGTCTTCCACCAACATTTGAGTTTATTAAGAAGAATTTGAAAAAGGTTTTTACAGCTATGATATAGCCACGTTGAATTATTGATCACTCCTTTGTCTAGCAGGTTTTGTAATTGTCTTAAATCATTATGGCGAAAAGGTTCTCGCATTTGAACATTTAAAACAACAGCTACTTGCAAAAAGATAAGGACAAATGCAAACATCATTTCAAAACGAAAATAAAATGGTAAAAGGTGTGTTAAATCTTTCTTTCCTCACACCTGAGTTTTCGTGACGGTGTAAAAATATGATAAAGAATCTTTTGGTCTTTGATAGAAACCTTAGGATGCCTCGGGTAGCACTCTGTGTTATGTGTGAAAACCTGTTATCCTAATCATTGACTGAGACCTCTGAGTCGTGAGAAGACTGGCTTAAAAACTCCGCGAGAAGTTACGAAATTCTTTTGAAATTGTCATTCAAGTCTGGTGCAGAACATTTTAGTTTCGCTGGGAAACCCTCCTTACATTGCAAAAAATCAAACTCTTCGTTATCACCAAACTGGTGCCTAATTAACTCTAATCTTCTTTCCCCTGGCATTCTGGTGTGCTTGGGACAACAGGAAGTTGTAAAAGCGGAAATATTTCGACCTTTTAGTTCTGGTTCACCACCCTCACCGGGAGAGGAGGGATGTTTCTCCCCCCCTTCCCCCAGTCTGGATATATAACTTTTTGGACACTTAGCACACTTCTGTTTTCCGTGAAGTGCGAGTAGAATTTCACTATGTTTTATTCTGCTAAATAGGATCTGCTACCGCTTTGATATTATTTCTCATCATTGCAGGTGCTTACATTTATTCATCCATATATTGCTTCATTCACTGAATATTTCTTTATCTTTTATTAAATCTATTACCTTTATACACACTAACTGGAGGAGTGTGGCCGGGAAGACCCACCTCCTTCACCACCACATTGTTGTTAGAAATAAATACGTACCTCCTACTCACGTTTATAAAATGAGTAAGATTCTACGAGCGTTCGGATTGGTCACAAAACTTTCGTTTATTGCACCGATTAACCCATAGAACATTGAAGTTTATCTTATGAAACATTTTACCGCAATTTCTATCGGTTTAGGGAGGGGAATGTTTCTCTCCCCATTCCCCTTCCCCGGGGGAAGACGCGAGAAAGGTGTTCTCCCAATATCTAACGTAGGGTAACGCCGGTAAATCGCTAGAAAGTGCGATATATTCCTTGAGTAAAAGTACCCCAGTCACACCTCAACTTCATCACACAAGCGCAGGATTAAAAAATGTTAATAAATATCTTCCTTTTTTTATATTTATTTTGACTTGTGTAGCTGTCATGCATGCTGTGAGGTAATTGGATTAACTGCAAATTTAAAGTTTGCCTGTAATGCTTACGCTAAAGAAATTGGGATCAAGTGGAAATTTTTCGTCTAACAGCTTATCATGTTGATCTTCCCTTCCCACTTTGAAAAAGTTCTTATTTCAAGTGCAGTTTACAAAAGTGTTTGCATCTATGTGGGTAAATGGTTTGGTCTTGCTGTGCATATCATTTTCATCAGGACAAATTCAATATGCAATGACTAACATTGGTCGATTTTTTTTTTATATAATTACTTCTCAAGAAAACCAAATACAGCCAACCGTAAGAAGAGGTTTGGATTGCTTTCATAATTTTTGGAAACACGCTGATTTTCTCTATTGGAAGATATCGATCTTTTTTCTCACATTTCGCAAACAACTTAACAGTTTCTATGAATATTAACGCGTCTTGCTTAAAAATTCAGAAACTTCCACAACAGTCTACAATAAATTATGCGGTAGCCTGTTAAACGAACCTGAAAATAACCTCCCATTCTTCAATGACTCTCCGATGTAATTATGTTGAATTACTGAATTTTACGACAGCTTTCGTGCTTTATGACATAAAACTATGCTTACTTATGCAAGCAAACTTCATGCGTGGGGTAATCAAGAATTATTTTATAAAACAGACACCAAGAGGTTTTGTAAATATGTGGGGGAACAATGCCATTACGCTAGCAACCAGGGAATTGCGAAATATAAGTCAGAAACAGGTTTTTTGCATTTCTGATAATATGACTTGTTTTCAATTCTGTTAATATATTTTAGGCTTGATAAATGCAAAAACTATTCGAAATAAACGTCAAATTAACTTGATATATATCGTTGTAAAATGCTTAGGTCCACACAACCTTTAAACATTGCAATGGTCTTCAAGTCACTCTCTCTTCTTCTATTTGAAATTGTCTTTGGCCTTTCTTTCTACTTATTTATTCAGTACTAAGCTAATATAAACACTAGACTATCACCTTGATAGGCTAAAAAGTAGGTCAACAAATTGATTTGCTATAGATTCAAACTGCTTCATCTTAAAACCAGCCAAATGCAGAGGTCATGGAGAAGCCAATCCAAGTGAGATATTCTATGAAAAAAATGCTTTCGGATTCCAGTAACTTCAGAAGTTGATATTGTTTATTTCTTGCTTTAGCAGATGCTGATGACACTACTTTGGAGTTTACTCGGATTTGCATGGATGCTCTCGCCATTCATGTGTGTCAAAGGTATTTCTACTGGACCAAAATTTATTTTTTATTCCAAAATATTTGGACAAGATCATAGACATCTGGATTGAAACTAAATTCATCGGGATATAGCCGTAATTAAAGTCGAGAAATCTTAGTTTAAGTATGGGATATAAATCAAATTCTCTGATCTACAAGAAAACGAGGGAAGTTAGGGAAGATGAATGAAAGAGAGAGCAGGTGAAAGTCGATGTTGGACGAATTTTGATCAAGAGAAAACTGAAATTTTCAGATGCTCAAGATATTATTTTTTTAAAAGCTTTCATCAGTTATGGTAGCTAAATCTCACTTTCTATAGAAATATGAAAACGCAACACGCACTTGAAGAGCTATTTATATACATCACCTGCCCTGCATCTGCACCGAAAGTAGCTACGCTGAAAATGCGCTAAAAAATCGATTAGAAACTGCTAGTTCTTCAAATTTTATTCCACTCGGCTATGCAGAAGACTCAGAAACGAATCCTTTCGATGAAAACAAAGAACAGAAAAAAAAAACTTTTCAACGGAGCTCTTGCGTTTAAAATTCAAAGCTTGCCAATCGCGCGTAAGCCGAGTCCATACATACTGATGTATGAATGCATGATATCACGTATCAAAATGGCACTTAAATTGTTAGAAGTGATTCCATGTGATTTCAAAGGATGTGTAGGTCATTTAAAACAATGAACGATCAGAATTGCATACCATATGGATCGCAGATAAGGTATATACCGAGAAGATAACTCCGTCGTTGTTTTTTAAAGAGGTGGGGCGTTTAATTGAGTGGTAGGTTCCAGCTGAGCTCTTTAATCTTTACAAAGTCCACCGGTCTAAAAATTTGGTTAATGAAAATCAGCACCAAATTAACTAAACGGAACTTTGTTAATTTGTTTGCTTATCTGCAAATTTTTTACTTAGATGGAAACATATTCATCGATCACATTTGATCTGTTAGAAATTGGGATCAGTTCAGAAAATAAGTCGGCTCTATTTGAACCTTTAAGAATTCAGTTACGAAATGTCCTTTGGAGCAAATTTCGTGAAACTCATGATTGGCAATTTCCTCTTAAATTGGATTGATGCGAGAATCGGGCCCATATGGAAAGTAGGCGGAATGGATAAATTTGCTTGCAAGATCTTCACTTCCTCTTTCTTTTCCAGGTAATCCTTGCGAAGGAACTTACAAGTTTTTGAATGAAAGTGATCGTTCAAGGCAAACAGATTTAAATAAGTGTGATGCCACTGACTTAGACGGAAAGTGGGGCTGGTTCCGAGTTTCTGGAGAAGCAGGGAATGCCCTGGCGTCCAGTCTCCCTCCGTGGGGTACTTGTAATGCAGGCTCTCGAGCTTACCTTGTAGATGATCATCCGTCATACGCTGTCGGCGAACTTAACCTTACGCTCTGTGTGGCTAGAGAAAATAACAATTGCTTTTCTAGAAAGAACCTTGCTGTAATGAACTGCGGCGAATTCTATTTATACGATCTGTTTATGATAAGGAGCTGCGGCAGCAAAAGATGGCGTTACTGTACAAATGGTATTGGTAAGTTGTGCTGCCCTGTGTACTGGGTGAGATAGAATTTAGTTTAGCTAACACGCTTTAGTAACAGATTTAAATTTTGTGGTATTTGTATATTCCTTTCTCATTTTCAATTCTTCCTCTTCGGCTTGCTGTTTTGCTCACTTTTTTGACTAAGTCGTCCAGAAAGTTCTTGCTTGTGTCATCCCGCTTACTACGCATGGTTCAAGTTTCGTGACGTTTCACGAAGCGTTATTGCTATACACACCACAAAGCTACAGCTAGTTGATACCTTTTTTACGGCTTTTAAAGTTTACATTGTTCGTTTGAATATGCTGGAATTGCTTCATCTTTAAGGATTCCTGCACCTTACAATTTGTGGAGAGAAAGGACACTTGATAAACCGCTTTTTCTTTCTGTTTTGTTTTTGGTTTGTTTTTTCTTTGAGACGTGGGGACTTATTTGTATCGGTGCTTGAACGACCTTGTTTCAGTCATAAACGGCAAAAATAATAACCAGTTAATCATAACTGTCTCGCGATGTAAACTGGACACAGTTCATGAACTTTCTTGCGGCCATTTCTGATCGACGATTATTTGCCCTAACGTGAAGCGAAAATGATATGTTTCGCTAGGCTTTTACGAGATATCTCTATGGGAAAAAATGCCATAGGTTTGGGACTTATCTAGTTATGTATCGTTCCCATTGAAATATAGTCCAAACTACGTTAATAATTCGCGATGATTTGCCCGTTGTTGTATGTCTTTCAGAGATGCTTGCAAGAAATTGTCGAGCTTAGGAAATAGCATACAATCACAACTTGAAAAAAGAAAAAAAAATCATCTTCTTTTTCAGCGGACGATAAATGCTCTTGGGATAAATGTCCGAACGGGAAACTGTGCGTTTTGAAGAATAATGGAACGCAATCTGAATGTGTGGATGGTAAAATCTATGACTACTTCGACTCAAATTAAGTCCATCATGTTATATATATGTGTTATTAATTGAGCGTGAGGGTACTATGGCTATATTAGCCGAGTTCTGTTATATTTTTGGTGTGAAAGGGGAGATTCTGTCATTCATTAAAAGCTGCGACTTATTTTTCTTGATCCAACCCGACGCGGTGCGCTGATTGGGTAACGATAGAGACCTCTTTCAAATTTAAAGCAACATTTGGGTTTGTCATGTTTGTGACAGTTAGTTCTAAATTTTTGTTAGATAGTTACATCACAAGTCTAACTTAGTATTAGAGTAATGTTCTGTGGAATTAGAGTAATGTTCTGTGGAATTAGAGTAATGTTCTGCGGAATTAGAGTAATGTTCTGTGGAATGTTCAAGTTTGTGGACTGTTTCATCTAGGTATCACATTCCCTACACTTGACCTACCCGTTCATAATGACTTTAAAATGTTTTATTACAGCCCCTCCGTCAGGGCCTCAGCCTCCGATGATGCCTCCCTCAGAGGATCCATGCTCACCCAATCCTTGTTCGAATGGTGGTACCTGCAACAACGACTCCAATCCTTATACCTGCAGTTGTATGTTTGGATACTCTGGCGACAACTGTGATGTAAACAGCTATGAAGGTAAAAACCTTAAGGTTGATATGCATTAAAAAAAGTTTCCAATAGCAAACATTCAAAATATCTATATATGAATTACTTGATAAAATTTTTCCTGGAAGGTTCTTTTGAAACCATGGGGCTTATGACTATCAGCTTCTCCCTCCCCCCTTCTCTCCTCTAAATGAGACTAAAATTACAGCAATCATGTGTGGACTATTATTAACGACACATAGGGAATATAAAAGAGACAAATAATGATAATAAAAATAAGCGGAAACACTGAACGCATTCTGAAAAACAAAAGAAAAACACAGAAAATTGTGATTACTAGAGGAGAATTGCGAAAGCAAAAATGCTTTTAGTCTATATCTAAAAAAAGAGATAGTAGAGCCATTTGTTCTCTTAATTCTTATGGCAAACCATCCAGCATCTTTTACGTCTCACTGTTTCTCTATGCCATTGATTCATTCATCTATCTATTGAAAGAGTTCGACTTTGATTGGTCATGAGTTCCTATAGTTATGTTTATTGAGAAGTTCTGGTTTATGCCCTTTAGTGATTATTTTGGATTTGGTGTTACATCTTGTACAGCTACTAGAATGCCTTGGCCTGTTGGCTCATATTTTGGTTTCTCACCTTTTGAAAAAAATTTAGATTGCACTAATGCCCTGGGCATGCAAAGTGGCGCAATCCCAGATATCAGGCTCAGTGCAAGTTCGACTTTGAATTCTTACACCGGAGCAAGCTTGGCCAGGCTGAACCTAACAGAGCAAGGGAACTACAGCGGAGGTTGGGTCGCTGGTGCCCTACCTCTCGCACAGTATTTGCAAATTGTTTTCGATGCAACTGACACTGTTCTGACAGCTATAGCGACACAAGGAAGAGAAGACGCTGATGAGTGGGTCAAAAAATACTATTTAAGATACAAGAATTCGAATTGGCACAATTACAAAGAGACAGGGGGAATTTTTGATAAGGTGAGTACGATACAAGCTTTGAGCGATACAACTCTTTAAAGTGGCAGAAGCTTGGTAACACTTCTATAAGAAGTCACATTTTTTTGCGAATCGTCTAGAAGGTTGAAGGAAACTTAAATTTGAGCGAATAATTTATTACCCATTCTTCAAACGAAGACTTCAATGTTGATGCAAAGACTTGACTCAGGAATTAAAGGAAACAGTTGATTGCTGATGTAAAAACTTAAACGTTGATCTTTTTAGGTGTGTTTGAACTCTAATTGATGGCAATAAGGAACGAATTTGAATGAAAAGAAAGGTTTTTGTATCTAAAAGTGAAGACAATGTTTAAAAAAAAAATTTCATTGTTGAAATTAACACTTGAGGGTTTATGGGAACCAACATAATAACCAGCTACCAGTTGTCTTGTTAGCTCAGTTGGTAGAACGCGGCACCAGTATCGCAGAGGTCACGGGCTCAAATCCCGTACGAGCCTGAATTTTTTCAGGCCTTATTTTCACTACTACTTAAGTAGTGTTCATAACTGCGGGGATTGCCTACATATTCGTAACACTTGAATGTTGCATATGGTTTAAAGGTAACTTGACTGCTGATAATAAAACTTGAAAATAGCAGCTGAATTTGGATAAGGTTGAAAAGAAAACTTGAATGCTGAAAATAACATTTGAATTTTGGCGGGAAAATTAACGGCATATTGAGTAGTGCTAATTGGACTTCAATGGCTGAAATGAAAATAATTCCGAGATTGAGTATGGCGTTTTATGGCGGTTGACTGTAACTTTTTATCGTGTTTGCAGTTAACAATCAAACAAACAAATGACTTGTTAGCTAATCTAGTAAAGCTCCCGTACAGGCCTAAAAAATTTTCAGGCTTTATTCAGTGTTCATTAGTGGGAAGATCACTCACATAATATTCATTGAGTAGTGGGGGTAGTAATAGCAGCAGTAATAGTAGCAGTGGCAGCAGCAGCAGCAGTGGGATACGTAGAAGTGGTAGTAAAACAAGTAGCAGTTGTAGTAGTACTAAAAGTGGTAGTAGTAGAAAGAGCAGTAGATGTAGTAGTAATAGTCGTAGTGCTAAAAAGAAGGAAGAAGAAGAAGTAATAGTAGTGGTAGTAGTAGTAGTAGTAGTAGTAGTAGTAGTAGTGGTAGTAATATTAGTAGTAGTAGTAGTAATATTAATAGTAGTAGTAATAGTAGTAGTAGTAATAGTAACAGTAGTAGTGGTAGTAGTAAAAGTAGTAATAGTAGTAGTAGTGATAGTAGTATTAGTAGTAATAGTAGTAGTAGTAATAGTAGTAGTAGTAGTAGTAGTAGTAATAGTAGTAGTAGTAGTAGTAGTATTAATAGTAGTAGTAGTAATAGTAGTAGTAGTAATAATAGTAGTATTAATAGTAGTAGTAGTAATAGTAGTAGTAGTAGTAATAGTAGTAGTAGCAATAGTAATAGTACTAATAGTAGTAGTAGTAGTAGTAGTTGTAGTAGTAGTAATAGTAGTAGTAGCAATAGTAATAGTACTAATAGTAGTAGTAATAGTAGTAGTAGTAGTAGTAGTAATAGTAATAGTAGTAGTAGTAGTAGTAATAGTAGTAGTAGTAGTAATAGTAGTAGAAGAAGTAGTAGTAGTAATGGAAGTAGTAGTAGTAGTAGTAATAGTAGTAGTAATAGTAGTAGTGGTAGTAATAGTAGTAGTAGTAGTAGTAGTAGTAATAAAAGTAGTAGTGGTAATAGTAGTAGTAGTAGTAATAGTAATAGTAGTAGTAGTAGTAATAGTAATAGTAGTAGTAGTAGTAATAGTAATAGTAGTAGTAGTAGTAATAGTAATAGTAGTAGTAGTAGTAATAGTAGTAATAGTAGAAGTAGTAGTAGTAGTAGTAGTAATGGAAGTAGTAGTAGTAGTAATAGTAGTAGTAATAGTAGTAGTGGTAGTAATAGTAGTAGTAGTAGTAGTAGTAATAGTAATAGTAGTAGTAGTAGTAATAGTAGTAATAGTAGAAGTAGTAGTAGTAATAAAAGTAGTAGTAGTAGTAGTAATATTAGTAGTAGTAGTAATATTAGTAGTAGTAGTAATATTAGTAGTAGTAGTAGTAGTAGTAATAGTAGTAGTAATAGTGGTAGTAGTAGTAGTAGTAATAGTAGTGATAGTAGAAGTAGTAGTAGTATTAATAAAAGTAGCAGTAGTAATAATAGTTGTAGTAGTTGTAGTAGTAAAAGAAGTAGTGGTAGTAATAGTAGTAGTAGTAATAGTAGTAGTACTAGTAGTAGTAGTAGTAGTAGAAGTAGTAGTAGAAGGAGAAGTAGAAGTAGTAGTAATAGAAGTAGTAGTAGTAGTAATAGTAGTAGTAGTAATAGTAGTAGTAGTAATAGTAGTAGTAGTAGTAGTAATAGTAATAGTAGTAGTAGTAGTAGTAGTAGTAATAGAAGTAGTGGTAGTAGTAGTAGTAGTAGTAATAGTAGTAGTAGTAATAGTAGTAGTAGTAGTAGTAATAGTAATAGTAGTAGTAGTAGTAGTAGTAGTAATAGAAGTAGTGGTAGTAGTAGTAGTAGTAGTAGTAGTAGTAGTAGTAGTAGTAGTAGTAGTAGTAGTAGTAATAGTAGTAGTACTAGTAGTAGTAGTAGTAGTAGTAGTAGTAGAAGTAGTTGTAGAAGGAGAAGTAGAAGTAGTAGTAATAGAAGTAGTAGCAGTATTGGTAGTATTTTACGTTTCAGAAGTTTTCTTTTCTTTTCTTGTTATATCTTACCAATTTTAGGTGTTCCAAGGAAATACAGACCGTAATGGTATTGTCAGACACAAATTGAGCCCCATTATCAGAGCACATACCTTTCGCTTTGTAGTGAAGGAGTGGCACAATAGAATAGCAATGAGGATGGAGTTATACGGTTGCAGTGGTAATTAAAGATTCAAGCTTATTTTCCCTTTGTCTTCATCAATAACGAGCAAAAGTTGCCAGTTTCCAATTTAAACCTGAAGCTTTGGATGAAAGCCACTTGGTTAATGCTCAACAGCTAAACTTTTTTCTAATCTATTATAAAACTAATTATCTAGCATCTGATGTGAAGCATAACATGGAATCGAAAAGGAAGACTCACTATGCTAAAGTCACAAACTTACTGATTGATACACTGACTCACTGACTCACTGACTCACTGACTCACTGACTCACTGACTCACTGACTCACTGACTCACTGACTCACTGACGCACTGACTCACTGACTCACTGACTCACTGACTCACTGACTCACTGACTCACTGACTCACTGACTCACTGACTCACTGACTCACTGACTTACTGAATCACTGACTTACTAAATCACTGACTTACTGATTTACTGGCTGGCTGACTCTTCCATTAACTTACTGACTGACTGACCCACAGACTCATTGACTTACTGACTCCGACTGACTGACCCAGATATTGTTTGAATGACTGACAGGCAAATAGAGAGAAAAACCCGCTGACCGAGTGATAGAATCTTTGATCATGAGTGACTGACTTACTGAATAACTCTCTAGCTAGCTGACTGACAAGCCAACGGAAATCAAGAATAATTTAAACCTATGTACCCTGCTCCGCTGTCTTCATCATTGATGATATTTCAACTTTTCTGATTCGTTTGAGATAAAAGCTTTTAAAACTATTGGTAATTGTAATTTTTTCTATTTTCATGGCTCACTATTGTCGAATTTTATTTATGTTGTACAGATCCCTGTTCGAGCAATCCATGCCTGAATAATGGCACCTGCACTAGTGACCCTAGTGGATCCTACACTTGTAAATGTCCACCGATGTACACTGGTTCTCTGTGTGCCACTTTGCAGGGTAGGGCCGAAGATTTAAGGAAACGGTGGAGTAGACAATACAATTTTCTCAATGTCAATGGAGCATAAATTTACTGTAGGAAGTAATAGTAACCCTCTGCAACCCTTTTGTCTCATGTTAGATACGTTGATATATCAACCGTTTGCAAGGAGCTTTTCTTCATTCCTGTCATTGCTAGTCCAGGTACCATGGAGTTGCAATGACTGTTAAATCTCTCATCTTTTTCCTCTTAAATATCTTTTTAAAAGCTCTTTTTAGTGTGCATGGGAAGGAGGGGGTGGAGAAGTTGTAACCTGCCCTGCCTCCCCAAATATATGTGTCTACATACATAATATACATATATATATATATATATATAAAATTTGCACAATGGAGAATGTGCTTCCGTTTTCAACGCTTTATTCAAGACCCTTTTTTTTTTTTTTTTTTTTCCGTTTTCAACGCTTTATTCAAGACCCGACGCGTTTCGGCATTTGCCTTCCTCAGGGGCCTTAACATGCAATTGTTACAGAGTCGTAATTGGTTAATTGTGTGACGTAGTACAGTGCATGTTGCTTAATTAAATGCTGAGTAAAATCTCTCATAAACAATTAGTGTTTCTAATTGGTTAACAGTTTTAAAACCTTTATAACGTATGTTATAAACAATTTATGTACCTAAAACTTTATAAAGGTTTTCGCGTAAAAGCTTTATCCAGTTCTTTTGTTTAGTCCATATGGCTGAAAGGAGTTTAATGTTCTTTGCCAAAAAATCTCTCTTTCTCTAAGGACTTCTTTCTTTTTGTCAGTCTCTAAATGATCTTTTCGGATTTGCTCTATAATGGTTATGGTAACATTATTGTTAAAGTCGTGAGTTCGTTTGTTATGTAAAAAGTGTTCCGTGAGTTCGCAGCTACTCACTCCCTTTTTAATATGGTTTCTGTGATTGTTTAACCGTAGGTTAAATGCAGTTTCGCTTTTGCCAATGTATTGAAGTTTGCAAATGTTGCACTCGATTATGTAAATGATCCATGACGATTGGCAGTCCACTGTATGAAATATGGTATAGGTCTTGTTGTTATTAGGACTGGTGAAAGTTGTGGTCTGGTTGATCTTTTTACACCAACTACACTTCGTTCTTTCACATGCTCTACATCCCTTTGGTATCAAATTCTGAGGTGTTTCATTTACATATAGAGGAAATGAATCGCTTAAGAGTGAATCGCTTAAGAGTGAAGTGATTCACGAAACAGGCTTGTCGGGAAAATGTAGTTGCCTCCTTTTTTCCTCTCATAATATTTATTCTGCTCTGCTTCAACGTATTGAGCACTGTTCCACGCGAAAATCGACTTGCAGACTCCCTATATATATATTTATATATATATATATATATATATATATATATATATATATATATTTTCTTTTTTATAATCACGTTAACTGCGGTGTTATAAAAGGAATTCCGGCCTAGAGAAGAGAAGAAACAACACACGTGAAAAAATATCTTATTTTTTCACGTGTGTTGATATAGCCAATCAGCTGCGGACACGTCACTTGCCTTTGGCGTCACTCGGTCAGGTTGACGAATGAACAGTACAGACTTCGCAATTCTCAATACAAGGTAGTTTGTCGAAACTTTCTCGGATTGTGGCGGCTA
This sequence comes from Pocillopora verrucosa, assembly GCF_036669915.1. Classification (NCBI taxonomy): domain Eukaryota; kingdom Metazoa; phylum Cnidaria; class Anthozoa; order Scleractinia; family Pocilloporidae; genus Pocillopora; species Pocillopora verrucosa. The sequence goes on along the minus strand of NC_089322.1, from coordinate 887,422 downwards.
AAACACTAAAATATCCGTATCGCTGACAAACGGTGAGGTTCAAACTTTCCTAAAAGGGGGAAAAACCAATATACAAAAAGAAAAACCGAAAGTTACGTATTCAGTGGCTTTGATATTGGCATTTCTCGCGGCTGACAATGAAAATCGACAACTGGAAGATTCGCCACTGGCCGATTTTGGCCGTTCACCTGAAAGACTTCTTTTGGCGGTAAGGACAAAATCAATAAATGAGAGTTTTGTAAATTGAAATCACGACCATTGTTGTTTTTGTTATCATGATTCAACGCATTTTTCCACCTTATGAGTTAGCGCCAACGCACTCTACGATTGTTATTTGGAGATTGTCGATTCATTTATTTTAATTCATTAGTGAAGTCGGCTTTTCTTGTCAGTAAAGGGCTATTGTGTTTATATGATAAACAAAATAATACATGGTTGCTTATAGATGTGGAATTTCTCTTCGAGTGTTCAACTCGACATCTCACTCGTTGGCTGCGCTCACTCGTGAGCTATCGAGTTAAACACTCGAAGAGAAATTCCATATCTACGCGCGCCCATGTATTATTCTCTATATTTATATAACAGCCACACACAATGTCAACACATTTGAGAAGGCAAGAGGAAGTTCAAAATGTAGATTTCACGACGAAATTGCAAATTTGTGACTTCTTATTGAGCTCCCAATTGCTTTAGTTGTATGAGGAAGATTTAACGTTAATTTTCTTTCGTGTTTCTATGTTATGCAGACTTCTGTTCTTCAAACCCCTGTCAGAACGATGGAAACTGCACGAATACGCCAGATGGCTTCAAGTGCATGTGTCTTATGTGGTACACTGGGAATGACTGTAGCACAAAACGTAATGGAATTTTATTTTGACCAATATATCGCATATTAAAATCATCAGTCGTTCTCTGGCATTACAACGATAACATATTTCTAGAAAGACATCTTAATGATTGAAAGAAATAACGAGGAGACAGGCAAATGAATGAATGGAACGAACAAGGAAAAATAAAACAGACCGACAGAATGGCAGGTTGAAAAAACCACTGCCTAAAAGGCTGACCGCCAATCAGACCAGCTTATTAAGATTGATAGCCTGGCAGACCGACAGACTCTGACGAAGGGCTAACGCACCAAACTTCTAACAGACAGTTAGAAATCTCGCACATTGGGATTGATTGTGGCACAGAAAATTTTTGACTTGCTGAGTAGTGAATGTTTCATTAAAAAATGCTATCACCCTACATTTGACAAAGAACATTTGAAGATCTCTATTACTTTTTATGACATATGTTTACTCTGATATTCGAATAGAACACTTTTTTTCTAACAACAGAGTGTCACAGGCCTCTTGGGATGCAAAGTGGTGCAATACGAGAACATCAGCTTATTGCATCCTCGGAAAAAGACAATTCTTCTCGCGTTGGCTTTGCAAGACTGCACTATCAGTACAAAAAGAAGCCAAAGTCCTGGGTACCTTTGCTGGACCATAGAAATCAATGGTTGCAGGTTAATTTGGGAAACGAGCTGACCTGGGTCACTGGTTTAGCTACTCAAGGAAAACAGAGTAAAAGAGAAGCATGGGTCAAAAAATTCCAGCTGAGGTACTGGGGATTTAGAATAAGAGTGCAGTTTTATAAGGGCCATGGCGATATCCACGCCAAGGTGAGTGAAATAGAGAATAATCTATGGGCGGGGTATGAAATTTCTCTTCAAGTCTTCAACGTTCAACGATTACAGTACTCACTTGTCGAAAAAAAAATAGAACACTTTACCAGAATTTAGTACCTACCAGCTATTTGTATTATTTTGTTTACTATGTAAAAGGACCTTGGATTGATAATGGTAAATGCCTTGCCATTCATTCATCAACCTGACAGAGAGGCGCAAAGGGCAAGTGACGTGTCAACAGCTGATAGGCGATATCAAACACACATGGGCAGTTTCGGCTTTCCTCAGGACTAAAAAAACCTTGTAAAAATATAAAAAAAAAACAAAAAGAAAAAAAGGCAACAACAACAGCACCCTGCATGTTTTTATGAAGTCTTAAAAATGCTAGGATTCGCTTAACTTCTTGAGATAAGCTCAGACGTATTGTCATGAGTTTGAGAAAGTATAACTGCAACGTGGTGGAAAACAAAAGACTCGAAATTGTTTTTAGTTTCTTCAGCACGCACTTAAGCTTAAATTTAACAATGACCATATTTCATCCTCATTATAGCTGTGATAACAACTTTACTATTGAGATAATAAGGAAGGCTCAGGATATGCTACAAGATGGATTGTCCCATCCTCCATTTTAACAGTGGCCATTAATTGATTCGTCGCTTTTTACGGTTTAACTTTTCTGATCAATCTTACACAGATTACCATCTTTCCAATTTCAGACATTTACTGCAAATACAGACAGTAGCAGCGTTTTCCATAATGAACTGAACCCACCAGTCAGAGCGAGTGTCTTCCGCTTTAGTCCAACGGAGTGGCACAATAGCATAGCACTGAGGATAGAGCTCTACGGTTGTAGAGGTAATAAGGAGTTTTAGGTAAAACAGAATCAGTACAACATCTGAAAGCAATTTTAAGCAAATTTTGTGTATGAATGGAAATAATCCATCTTCTAGCGATCTCAGAAATGATGAAGTCTAATTGACAACGGCGCTCGCAGAATAACCTTACGTGGTTATAAACAAAGTACAATGAAAAGCACTTGCCTTCCTTTTAGTTGAGTTCTGAAACAATCATATTATTTGCTCTGGATTTAAATGCACAATGGCTGATTCGGGCCTGGTGGTCGTCAACTATTTAACACTGGTGTCGAGATTTCTTTCGTGTAATATATGATGAGGGCGAGGCCTGAATCAATTTTCACGCGTAAAAATCGAGATCGCATAATCTTAACGTTTTGGCATGTATTTGGTAGCCATTAAAGCTTGTTATTTAGTTTGTAATTGTTCATAGTTAGCCTACTTTACATAACTCGCTATCCATCATGGATGGTGAGCAGAAAAGCGGTACACAAACCTTAGGTACTTGACACAGTCACCGACAATAATAATCTTGTGAATCTTTCTACTGATCAACGCTTTTCTCCCAGACGCACTCTAATCTCTCTCCTCAATTATTTTGCAAACTTTTTAATTATCGTTTGAAATGTCTGTAGATTCTTGTTTATCATATCCCTGTCTGAATGGTGGAACCTGTAACCGTAACTTAATAACCGGAGGTTACACCTGCAGTTGTTCTTCGGGATACAATGGTGATAGATGTGAGATTGGTAAGGGACTTCTCTAGTTTCAATTAAAGCTTGCCATGTCAAGGTTAAATCTAGATAACATCCTCTTTTTCCATCTCATTACAGGAGATGTATGCTCACTTAGTCAGCCATGTTTAAATGGAGGTACCTGTTTGTTCCTTCATCACTGGCCCTACTTCAGATGCAGTTGTTCAGCTGGATACCTGGGCCATAATTGCTGGTATCAAATACGTAAGGAACCTAATTATGTCGTTCTTTAGACCACCAAACAATACATAGACCAAGAATTTAAGAAACAGATAAAAGATGGAGTAATTATATGATTACATCATTTATCAATAAAAAAGAAAAAACAAGAACGCAGATGGAGGAATGAACCAATAAATTTACAGGCTGACAGACAGACTGAAATAACAAAATGAAAGGTTGCCAGAAGGAAGAAAGAAGGAAAGGCATCTAAACTGAAGGATATAGTTACCGAAAATGGAGGGTTGAAAGAGACACATAAGGGAAGATTGACAGAATAACAGAAGTATAAATTAGTTGAATTAATGAAAAAATGGCTGAATGAGAGAATTATAGAGTGATGGAGTGATGAAATGAAAACGTGATAGGCTGACAGCATGTCAAAATAAGAGGATGACAGAATGACTCTCTTGACTTATCAGTAAACTAAAACAATATCTGGACTAGCAGAACTAAAACAAATAGAATGGAAGTTTTAAAATGACAACAGATTTCAGATTAAATGTTCTCCTCCTTATTAACAGCTGATCAGTGTTCCCCTAGTCCTTGTTTCAACGGAGGAACTTGTGAATACATCGATGAATGGCCGTATTTTGAGTGTGAATGTCCATCGTCGTACTCAAGTTATAACTGTGGATCTGAGTCAGGTGCTATGGCCACTTATGTTATTAGAGGGCGGGATGATGTGTAAGGAGGTGACGAGCACAAAGCATCGTATTAAAAAAGTCCAATCGCACAGCATTGAGGCTGTGTATGTTGCAAAACGTAAAGGAACTGAATAAGGGACCTCTTGATTTTATTATAAGGGTAAATAGGGTGTGTAAAGGAAAGGACAGATTCTCTTCAACGACGGATTAGGAAGCTCACAGATTACAAGTAAAGAGATGATTGCTAATAGACAATGCTATGAAAGTGAATTAAACAAAACACAAAAGATAACTCCACTAAAAGTAAAATCACCCATTAGAACACTCTTGAAAAGGTTATTTTTGGTGGTAAACGCAGGAGTGACGAGGTGCATGCGAAGGGCTGTGCAATCATTTTGGCTCGGGTTCGATTCACGTACCTGTGTTTACATAGTGGCTGAGTTTGGTTTCAATTGTCATCCATATTCTGGGGGATCACCAGAGGTTATTTTAGTCTTCCTCCTTTAACAAAGACAATATTCCAGATCTTAAATTCGACTTGATGCATTAGGTTGGACGTATATGAAGTTTTCCCTCTGAATTTGACTTTTTGCATTTTCTTTATTTATTATATAGGTGACCCGTGTTCACCAGAGCCCTGTCTGAATGGAGGAACCTGTACAGAGGACAGTAACCCGCTGGGTTTTGAATGCAGCTGCCCTTCAGGGTATATTGGATTTAACTGTGGCTTCGAGCAAGGTATGAGACATTCACCAAAAGTGCAATCAATCACTGAACCAAAGACTCAGTGAATTCATAAATCCTAGAATTGACGTCAGTCCATCCGTTTGTTTACACGTAATCTATTCTACCCATTTCTACATACATCAACCAGTCATAGAGTTGCATCAATTTATCAGTTCTATTTTCTACTTTGTAGGCCTTATTTGAGTGAGAACAACTATCTAGGAGTCTCTCATGGAAGTCAGAACTATGTATTTGTATTGCGAGGTATTGAAAATATTTGCATTTTTCTAAATCAAAGTTCCCTATCAGGTGACCGATGCTCAGACAACCCCTGCAACAATGACGGGATGTGCACCGCGGAGAGCAACCTTCTTGGATACAATTGCAACTGCACTTCAGAGTTTGTCGGTTTTGATTGTTCTCTTCTAAAAGGTGCTATCTTGTTTACCAAAATAATTGTTAACTTTACTTTACAGAAAAAATTAACATAATATTAACGAAACAACAACATCATTCCAGGACGTGCCATAGTTTTGAATGCTGGTTCAATATGTGCTTGAAAATCGTAATGATGTGTATTTCTTAGAGATGTATGCGTACAGTTTATATCCATAGAATCTCTAAATATTTTATGAGAAAATATTATGTATGAAACGTAACAGAGAATTTTAAAAGACCTTGAGAGTGTTATATTTATGTCGCAAAGAGATTATACTTGTCTGCCATTGTCGCGATTAACAAGTGTACGCAACGAACTCAACTCAAAAGATAGAAATTTCGAATCTCTAGCTTAGGCATCATCATCAAAGATCATTTTTGAGCTGCAGCATGTTTAAAAAGTTTAACAGCTTTGCTTTGGGTATATCTCTCAACAGACGATCCCTGTCTCCCGAATCCATGTAAAAACGATGGTAATTGTACAAGGACAGCTGATCTGAAGGATTTCACGTGCAATTGTACCTCAGAATACATCGGTAATACATGTGGCAATAGGATAGGTAGGAAAGCTTCTAAAAAGTTCCAACGAAAAGTTGTTGTTGTTGTTGTTAATCTTAATGAATGTAAGAAAAAGGAGAATTCGAGCCTCATTAGATTAATGGAATATTAAACCTTTAGATATAGCGTTCCAATACCTAACCGCCAAGTTAGTTCAGAATACTTTATAGTAAGCTAAGCATTAGTAGCATGGAATATACTGCCACGATCAGCAATTTAACAAGCGTCTTGAGCGTGGATAGAAGAAGGAAAAGGACTGGTTTGGCTAACCAACGACTTCTCTTTTGCTCAGTGGCTGACCAGAGACATCCCAAGGGGCTTTACTCTATGCTATCCTAAGCACCCATGAGATGAGTAATATACTTCTCTTATTACCGAGATCAAACGTTTTCGGCGTCAATTTACTTTGGGAGTGGCTGGTCCTTTCATGAAAATGTACTCTTGTCGCATTAAATTAACTTCCAAAATCTTTCGGGTATTTTGAAGTTCACGGCATCTGGAGCGACTGGAATGAATGGCCCAACTGTAACAAACCCTGTAATGGCGGATCTAGAACAAGGAAACGCACATGTGATAACCCAGCACCAGCTTTTGGCGGGAAAAACTGCGAAGGTTTACCCACAGAAGCGGAGAGCTGTAATTTGGCAAGTTGTCCAGGTTCGCTTTTAGTTTATATGATGCGTAGGTTTGCTTTCTACTACAGTAATTCTTCGATTGAGATATCTGGTAAACTTCCAAGGTCCATTTATGTGACAAAAAATATTAATGCATCTGCCAATAACTATTTTTTGTTTCCGATTTTCAGCTGAAATGATAAACTACAAACTCAAGTTAAAAAGTAGAGACTGGAACAGCAATCTAGCTAGTGTGGAAAGTGAAGATTACATGGACCTTGAAGATACAATTAAGAAAGAGGTCATTTGTGTTACGGCAATTTTAATCTGTTACACGACTTATTTAAGCATAAATGCCAATGCATCCTACTGACGGGGCGGCACTGATGCCGGTTTTTGCGTTGTCAAATTTTTAAACATTTCAAAATTGGTTCATGTCTAATGCGCCTATACCGAGGAATGGATGCATGAAGGAAGTTTGGAGTACGAGAAAGAAGCGTAAGTATTGCTCGAGGCGCAGCAGGACATGGGGCTAAGGATGAGAAAAGACATAGAGTACGGGCTTTGGGATGCGAAATACGGAAATCGAGGCACGGGATTCTGGATGCAGGATTAGGGATTTGTTAAGGGTTGGAGTTAAGATTTTTCTAGTTTTGATTTTGGCTAAGTTTAGTTCGAAATTAATTTCCTTATTAACGCCTTGCTATCTTATTGTTTGTTTGTTTGTTTGTTTTGTCGTTTTCTCTAGATAATCAATTTTTATAACAAAAGAGATGAAGATGTTACAGTGGTGGTTTTAGAGTTCAGGTGCGTTATGTAAGTTGTGTTTGGGATTCATTAGAAACTGAAGGCAAGTTTTAGAGAGTAGTAGCCTGACTTAACAGTGGTGTGTAACTAACGATAAACTAGCATTCCCTGCGGTAGTTTCATGCAAGTCATGTGCGCCGCTTTAAACCTTAAACTTCCTTGTTACACGATAAGGCGCACTTAACAGTACAATATCAATATATTCGCATTCGAAAATGACGGCTTTAATTCGTCTTCTTCATTTTCAGACCTGGAAGTGTTATTTCTAGTTTTAACGTTACCTACCCTGGAATAGACTCATTACAGATCGTTTCAATTCAAGAAGAAATAGCGGGAGGTGCATTGGGGGAAACTTCAGCTGAGTTGCTTAATATCACAGCCTCGAATGGTACGTAAGCAAAGTAATTCTCAACTGATGAGTGTAAATAGCATTACGGGATTGCGCTGCTCCATCATTAGCTTGAGAAGCTAGTACCCTTCAGGCATTTTGCTAGTTTTGGCTCTGAGCTTACTGCATTGTTCCACCGCGAGACTATATTTTGTTCTAATAAGCCTTCGTAATTTCCTTGGATTTTGACGACTTCCAATCAAGGACGACTCTGATTTGGCCTATATTTCTTGCCTCACGCCTTTGGCTTATCGTTGACGAGGATGAAAGATATCAATATTTCCTAAAATGTCTAGAGACGTCAGCTGTAACTACCTCTGAGAGCTGGCGTTTAATATACCGAAGACCTGTAAAAAATGAAAAAAATCCAAAATTTTGCAAAATAAGTGTGGCTCATCGATGATTCTTCCTCTTCACAATTTCGTATTCTTTAATGAATATATCTCGTTAGGTTTCAATCTTTAAGCTGCCAAAGTATCTTATAACTTATGTTAAAAAGGAGAGGCTAAAGACCTTCAAATAATAAAACGACACAGTATATTTTCTTCGGCATTGAGTACGTTCCGGGTCCAAGAGGTATTTTAGCCCAAGCCAGTATATAATGGCAAAGATCAGCTTTAAGAGCTAAGGGCCTAAAACATAATTGGGCCGCGCAGATCATAACATGACAGGATGGAAAATGCGTGCACTGTAAGTACCTCCCGTTGTCCCATACAAAGCCTTAGAATGGGACAACGGGAGGTACTTACAGTACATACATTTTCCGTCCTGTCATGCTGTATGGCCATTATTATAAGAACTGAAGAAATTAAAAACGAAGCAGTCTGAACAATCGTGAGAGCGGGCTAAAATACATTTTAAACCATCAAAATCTCTGCTCAGCACGCATTACGTGATTTGGATAACTTTGACAGTATTTTTGTTCTGCAGTACCGGAAGCTCCACTCATCACGGAGGCTACTAGTACCACTTCGACGAGAGTTGAGTTAAAATGGACTGCTGTCTTCCAGCCACCTTCCGCTCCACTGCTTGGCTATGTTGTAGTATATAAAGAAATCAATCAGAAATTCCAACCAGATATTATGAAATCATTACCTCCCAATCCCTCAGAAGCAGTGCTTGAGGATTTAAATAAGTTTACTAACTACACCATCCGGGTGTATGCTTTTACAAGCAGCGGAAATGGAGTGTCTAGTAAGGCAGTCTCTGTCAGCACTCAGGAGGACGGTAAGTTTGAAATATGAAGAGAAACCTTTCAGTTTCTGTGCCAGGCCTCTCGCTAACACGCCAAGAAGTAAATCTATAAAAATCAGCTTAGAGAACTGTGTGTTATATCAAAATGACCCCCCTGTTGATCCTGTACATCTGTTTGTATGACATTTTTTGTAAAACTATGCAAATGAATGGTAGGTTAATTACTGTCGGAGTTGAAAGGGTTGCCAAAGTGAGCTGACTTTGTCCGTGATTTCCTTTTTTTCTCCCACCGTAACAAACACCGCAAATTTCAATTTGATTCGGTAAAAATCGAAGTAAGAGCCACCATATAAGTGTGGCATCGCTGAAATTAAATTATTCAGGTTTGAGGGATCACAACAGTTGCGCTAGAGAGTAGACCATATACAATTCATTGTCAATCAAATGACATCGTCCCTTGCTTTATCTCATTTGTAATGCGGATGAGTTACGTTTTCTTCAACAAGCTGAATACTTTTCTGTTCTAAAAACCTTTTATATTGAACTTAGTACTACTTTTCTTCTCTACCCAGTACCAAGTGAACCGCCTCCCAATAGCGTCATTAAATCTACAAGTGAGAGTTCAATCCATGTTTCCTGGGAACAAATCAGCCAAGTCCATGTGCATGGAATACTTCTAGGGTACGAGGTGAGATACGCAATAGATGATGGGTCATCGCCCTGGATGAGCAAGACACTAGGTGTAGATGAATATGAAATACATTTGAAAGATCTGGAATATTTCACACCATACAAAGTTGTGGTTTGCGCTAGAACATCAAAAGGCTGTGGCGAAGAGTATTCTGACATCGCTTATACGTTTGGAGATGGTGAGTTTATGCACTCTTCTATTCACAGTTAACTCTTTTATTTCCAGGAGTTAAAAATGTCTCCGTGCAGCATATTTCCATTTAAAGAGTTCATAGGGAGAAGAAACAATATATGGGGGATATTGATTGATTTAACAACAGATTATTAGGGCTGACTTATCAAGAAATATATGGAAGACAGTATAGAGGATTTTTAAAGGCACAGGGTCAAGGATGGCTTATCAAAATTTACAAATGACAATCTTCTTTAATATCTTCACAAGCTTTCTTGATAGAGGATGAAGCAGTCATGAACATAGAAATGTGATGAAGGACGCTTAGCGTAGGTTTTACAGCTGCGCGGAAGAATAACACGGAAGAATATTGTGATGCATAATATTTTTAAGATTTGAAATTGGTTGAGTGCTTCTGAGCTAGCTAGATTTTCAGAAGAAGTCTGGAATATCTCAGCAGTCTTTCGCTAAGGCTCTGAAATCTTATCAATCAATCTATGGTTTTGTCAGGAGCTTTTTTTCTTATCCTTAGTGCCTAGCAAGCCTCCTCAAAGCGTAGCTGCTGAAAGACTAAAAGCTGCAGAATTCATTAAAGTCACCTGGAGTCCTGTGCCTTTTGGTTATGTCGGTGGTCTTCTCATGGGGTATTCCATAAAATATCGAAGAATTGTAACAGCTGAAAAGGAAGTTCTTCCATGGGAGGAGGAAACAGCCATAGCAAAATCAACGGATCTCTTCATATTTTTGAAAGTTCAAACCTACTCAATTTACGAAATTAAAGTGGCGGCGTTCACTCAAAAGGGCATGGGCCCGTATAGCGATTATGTTTACGGTGGTGAGTTTGATGTGGGAGTGAAATACCAGGAGAAGAGAAAAATGATAGCAGCCTCATTGTAAATTGTTTTCAGAACTTTACTTGAAATTTACTGCCAATTAACTGGCAAGAAAGGGGTTCATAAGCATATTACAGAGTCTTATGGGGGGATGAGGTAAATTATATCTTGATACAAACCAAATTCTCCAACACCCGCCCCCCCCAGGAGATAAGTAATGCAGACCGCTTCTTTATATGGTGTCGTGATTTGGTTCTCTCGATGAGGGAGAGGTGAGTGGGAGGTTAGGACATTAGCATGTTGGTGAGTATTGATTTTTGTCCTTCTGATAAAAAAAATGGAATTTTTTTTCTTCTTTTTTTCGTCTTTCCTTCTCTTTTAGAAACCTGTCGCTGTCCGAAAATCCTTTACACTAACTACTGGTCAGCTTCTCCATATCTAAGAGTGAACAGACAGGACAAGAAGTTTGGTGGAATATTGAGTAACATTGTCATTGACATGATTCAAGTGGCTTGCGACACCTGTCCCGAATACGGTCGTACTATAGTTAAAACTGACTCAAACGGAAAAGGAAAAGATGCCTTCAAGAAAAGTCTCTTAGGAGTTCTAGCTGACATTAATAATATCCCACAGATAAGTTTCCCGATTTATGGCAACGAATACATCACAAGGTTCATGGGAAGTAATGTCTACATAAACCTTGTGGAGTCTCCAGGACTAGCGTTTATTGCAGTGAAGAGGATGCCTGGAACAGCGGCCCGGAACATGATAAGTGCTGTGTTGGATTGCGCTCCGTTGGTAGTGCTTTCAGGCTGTATGGCGTTCATCGCAGGGTTTATTGTATGGGTTCTGGTGAGTAGATATAACAAGTATTTACCTGTTAGAAAACATGAAATTGGATTTATTTGGTTCATCTCACACAAATTATTTGATAAGAGATTCCTCTAAGCGAGGAAGAAATTCCATCAATATTTGCCACGCTCTAAACAAGCGGCTTTGTACCGAATTAGCATCGAACAGGCGTGGGCTCATTCCGCGTAGAGGCGTAAATCGGTGAAGTAGTGGCAATGTTGTTTAATTTATTTTTTTGAATATAAAACCGTTTTACCTCTCTTTCCCTGAATTGTCCCTCGTTTAAGCCATAAGCCTTATGAAAATAAGTATGATTTTCTTTCTTTTCTTCTGTTGAAATCATGTGTCTTTTTTCTTATTCGACAATTCTTTGAAACGACATTGTCAAGCCTCGCGCAGATCAGATGCAGTAGTTTATTAGAAGTATAAATAATTTTTTAAAACTTTTTTTCACGTAATATTTTTAAACAGGACATGAAGCAAAACCCGGATGAATTTCCAGCCTCTTTTAGTAAAGGCGTCGGTGAAGGATTCTGGTGGTCATTTATCTCCATGACAACCGTCGGGTGAGAACAGCACGAAAAAATAACTTTTGGTCGCATGAACTTCGTTAAGGACCTTTATCATTTGTTTGTTGCTTTTTTTTTTTTTTTTTCCTTAAATCAGTTATGGAGATCGTTCGCCCCGTTCTGTTCCTGCTCGTATTTTTGGTATCGCATGGACCCTGACTGGTCTAGTTATTATCTCAATTCTGATTGGTACAATTTGTTCAGCGCTCACGTCTTCATCTATATCATATCCCGTTACCCTCTATGGCACAAAGGTGAGTTATTTCGAAGACTTTCACAACACGTTTCTAACTATTCTTTGCGCTTTGGATGGAATCTCACCAGCAAATTTTTCTGCAACAAAATCAATGGATTTGCATAATAATGACAAACAATGCACTGATTATCAAATGGTTAATTCAGTATTGGTGAATAAATGGACTTATTTGTCGATTTAGAACAGACCAACTAATTGATTGGCCAACTGACTGATTGATGGATTAATTGATCGATCGATAGATGGAACTAATAAATGACTGATTGGTTGTCTCATTGCTTGCTCCTGAAAAGTCACGAAAGTGTCTTTAATCTCTTCTTTGATTTTTTATTTAGCAGAGAAATGGATAAAAATTGTATTACTTTGGACGTTTGAGATTTCAGTTTGCTTGGTTTATGGATATTTATGTCATTTCAGATTGGAGCCATTCAAAACTCTACAGAGCAACGCGTCGGCACTTTGAAAAACGCAAGAGTAAATGAAGGTAATACTGAATTTTCCTTTTTTTCTGTGATTACTACTATACTTTTCTAACCAAAAGGAAGCAATTAATCTGCATGTAGCCAGCGTGTTTTCCTTGATACATTAATGTGGGAAAGAAAAAGCACTTTGTTTGTTAGGCAGGTCCCTTCGTCCAAGATTGAAGGTGTCAAAAAAAATGAAAAAAATGTGTTTTATGAGAAAAAAAATTCTTTTAGGGCAGCTGGCATGACAAGGATAATTTTCAGCCTCTTATCATTCACTGCCACTGCTTAGGTTATTAATTTCTTCTCCGACTTTGTTATCGGGGACGTGATAGCTAACAATCCAATTGATATCATCAATATCAAAATATCAAACAAGTTGATCTTTGATATGCAAGCTTGTGTCGCTGGTTATTTAAACTACCAAGTCTAAGTAAACTTACTTGGAAATGTAAACTTGCAGCAAAAAAAAAAAATGCTATTGGAAATGCGTTTTGCTCAGTAAAGCCGTGAGAAAACTTGTTTATAATCATAAGTCTTAACTAACCTATAACTGAATCACAGATAAGAAATATACCAACTTTGAGGACATCCGTTCAGCGCTGGAGGATGGAAAAGTTGAAGGTGCTCTTTTAGACACATATGTTGCGGCGGAACACAAAGACGAGCTCTTCAACGACAAAATATTCGTCAAAGAGATTCTGGACAGACCATTTGGTTATGGAGTTGTTCTATCAGGAGCAGCAGTAAATGTGGAACAGAGATGTCGCGATTACATCAGCATGCAAATAAGCAAAATAATCCAAATCATCCAGAACACAACAGAGACGCTTGATGTAAGTGTCTCATTTTCTTTAAAAAACGCCTTTGTTTGAACACATGGAGTATGCAGAGGTTTTTGAGGTACTGTTTTGGGTTAGAAGAGAAAACTTCAATTAATTGTCGTAAAAATAAAGCAAAGAAATCACAACGTTCAATCAGATAAAAGGAGAATATCGAAAGAACCAATAAGAACGCACGGTAAAACCAATCAAACTGTCTGAAGGGCAGGAAAACGCGAGCGATCAATTCATAAAAGCTGGTTTTATTTTCTGAAGCATCAACACCGAGTAATACTTTGTATGTCAGAAACAGTTCATCAGTGCCTGTTTTCCTAATTACACTTAAAACTTTTCTTCATTGAATTAGCTTTTTTATTACTTTTATAGAACCATTTTTTATCTTTTTGAGGTTGGAAAGCGCCTTTGAACATTAGGAAATTGGTGCTAAATAGATATCTTTATCCGGAACGAGTTTTAGAGCACTCTTTGCAACTCTATGTTTCTAAGGTAATAATAAGCTTCCAGTATTGATAGACATTACCTGACTGACATTACCGACTACCCTCTGTCATTAAAGAAATCGTATAATCTCAAGCTATTCGTGGCACAGTCTACCCACCAAAGGTACATTGCAGACAGCCCCGTGCAATTTGAAAACGCTGATCGTTCTTTTTTTACTTTAGCCAGCTTCATCAGATGAGGATGTGGAACAAAGCACGGGCCTGTTTGATGGTTCTTCTGATATGTTCCTTATCGCGATGGCTTCTTTGATTGGAATGTTAGGAGTTGCTGTCATCGTTGGACTTATCTATCATTATAAGATATTTGTTCCTCTGGAAAACAAAGGTAAAGGTATTGCTTTGTTTAATGGAAACCAAATAGGGTGTCTGGTTTGGTTTATTTCAAATGTGAACATAGAATACACATAAAGGCAAATGCTTGGGGAGAATTGCGAGATCGATTTCTCTTGGCCGCAATTTTGGATTGGTGTGACCGAGATGACCTGGGTTGGCTAAAAAAAATGTAATCTAGCGAGGCAATTCATAGAAAGACAGACTGGCCGCTGGAAGGAGATGACGAGGTTTGTTTTCCTTCGAATATTTGTCAGCTTATCCTTCCTCTCCCTTTGCAAATCCAAGATGGGAACTATTAGCTACCAGACAACTAACTCGCTCAAAAACGGGAGGAATCGTCGGGAGAATTTGCTAGATTTGACTCTTTACTTTTGGAGGCTGAGCTTTTAAAAAAATAGCCTGAGTTTTACGATTTATGGTAGAGCAATCAATCGTGAAATTTTTATTATTTCAGTTGCAAGACTCAAATCATCTACATCACATTTTGCTTCGAAAGAAGCTTTTGTTGAAGAAGTGAGCGAATTCGTGAACTCGTTCTATTCTGAGCTGTTCATCAAGATAAATGCGAGTAAAGAGAAGAACAAACAAGCAATCAAGAAGATCAAAGAAAAACATACAGTTGGAAAGAAACTTGGAGGATCTACAAAGAGCTCGAAAATTCCTGGCCTGGTGATAAAAAATCCAGTCTATTCAAGCTCGTCTGCTGAAAACTCCTTCGACATGAAAAGAAAACTCATCGGGCCCAGCTCGAAAAAAAGCCTTCCCGATCAGACTCAACAATGGCATTCCCCAAATTCTGCAGCTTTGAATCGTGCTGAAGTATTGTTGAGGTCAAAAAGCTCATCCAATGATCACCGTCAACGTGATATGGGTTGTGAGACAACTTTACATAACAGTAAAGCGAAGAAAAGTTATACGAAGCCCAGAAAGCTTAATATTGTAAAATAGCTAATGTCTTGCGTGCTGTGAATCGGGGAGAGAGAAGGTAAACCGAGGAACTTTAAAACTAGACATGTTCATAATGGTTATATTACCCAAATGCATTTGCAAAATCATCCCAAAAAATGTTCTTTCGAATTCCCCAAAATGTTGCATTTTGTGAAAAATCCTTTTCGGAATTGCTTTCCCTGTATTTTCCAGCCTACATTGCAGACCTCCTTCTTCAAAGTTACAATCTTTTTCCACAATATTTCCTATTTGGCATTTCCTTTTTGATAAGGAAATTACACATTTCACAGGACGAAATTGCAAGAATCCGTAAACGGAAACGTGGCAGAAACATGTTAAACCGTTCTGGAAACACGACGGATAACCTGTGTTTCCGTTACCGGTTTCGTGACGTTTTCTCGCGTTTCCGTTGCTGCGTATACAACGTAACCGGACCACTTTTTGTGCATGTTAAACATAACGGAAACATGGAGTTGCTTGTTTCCGCCACGTTTCAGAAATACGGAAACATGTGATTTCGTCCTGTGTTTGAACAGAGACATTTCGTCACTTACTCAATTTGGAGACCATTCACCTTCACTGTCATTTATAAAAACTCTGCAGGAAGTAGAATTTAACTTCGTAGCCACTGACCAGAACAACAAAATATGAATTTACTTCATATACTCACCCGCTAAAAATTTTGCAGATAAGTTCAATTTCTTTATAAGTTGATTAATAAGTTATTCGTTTAAGAATAACTATCGAAATATCTTCTTCGAAGAGCGGCAAGGAATTACAGCATTTCATAGTTTAATCTTATTTTGCATATATTTCTCTTTTCATATCATTAGCTTTTATACTTATTTATATTGATGCAGAACTTCTATATTTCCATAGTTTTATTTATTTTGCACTTTGGCTTTGTATATTCGGAATATGTTGTTGTAATTTGAATTTTAGATGGAGGGCCACAAGTTTACTAGTTTCTGTAACTATTCCGTGCTGTCCTCTTGAAATAAAGTGTATTATATTATATTTAATCTTTGAAATATTGCCTAGTGAATTTCCATACTTTTATCCTTTCAAGGTATACCCCCTGCCCCCTTTACCCCACTCTCCTTACTCTTAGCAGGAAAGTATGTCATTATTAAACAGTCGAACTATGTAATTTCGTACCACATCTTAAGGACGCGATAAATTTTAATGGTTTTGTTTCTCGGAGAAGTAAAAGGCAAATATAGAAAAGAAAACAATAACTCTGTTTATTGCCAAGAAAAAATGAAATCTTGGGATAAACCCTGTAAACATTAATGCATTGTTAAAACTGAAACTTACCATCCTAGTGGAGGCGAATGGTCTCAAAATTGAAGTAAATCATTGGAAATAAATTACTCCCAAAATTTCTTCTGTAGAAATAATTCAGCTTTTCAATTTAGATGACCCGAAATCAAGGATATAAATGGTGTACTACAAATAGTCTCCCCTGCCTTATGTTGCAAAGTCAACCTCAACTAAGGTCTCTGTGGAAACGAGAAACGCTTTTGATTTGCCAATGTTTTGGCATATGCCGGAGTTATGCGACTTAAGTGTGAGTAGAAAAAGGCAGTTGTGTGATGACGTCACTGAACTATTTCTATTTTTGGAGTTTAAAGAAAAAATAATGAATAAAACTATATGTTAACATCAAAAAAATATGAGATGTTCTTACTTTCCATTGCTGTTTTGCAGAGGACAGCTGGGAAGATTTTTACATTTCTTTCTTATTCCTGAGCGCAGTCATTTTAGTTTGCGAATAATCTTAAGAAGCAGACTAGAAGATGTGATTGTAATTTAGAGAACATCAGCAAATTTCAACATGCTATAAGCTTATTAATTAAAAAAAACGTCAACATCCCTGAGCGATCACGCAACAAAAACGTGCTATATTCACCTGTAGCAGGTGTTCAAAAATATGTTCCGTCGTTAACAGAGTCGAATTACGAAGAGAAAGGAAATATAATGTACATAAACGAAACACACAATTAACTATAATTGCCCACTTCGACTAGGAAAAAAGATCCAAAGAAATGATCTCCGATAAGCTGCAAACCACTTTTAACAAAGCAGTAGTCCCAGAGATGAACTGTTATTTTTATTATCAGCCGTTGTTTTCTTTTTACCAAGGAACTGTAGAAATAATGAGGCATGGGGTTATACTGCGCTTGCGCCACTTACGATTCTGACTGATTTGTAACATCACGTGGGACACAAACATAAACAAACAAACAAACAAAAAAACACGTCAGCATCGAGCATATCGAGTGTGGTATGCGCGAAGAAACCTATCGGCAAGCAGCGTTTGACCTGTCATTATCACCATCACAAAGCCTCGTGGTGTTTATTATTTGCGTTTCAGTGGCTCCTAGAATGATCTCTCACTTTGAAAGAAACGTTTTAATATGTCTCATCTGGAGTTGCTTGAGAAATGCCTCCAACAACTAATTGTGAAACGGACGTCTCGTGTCAATAGGGAGTGTCAGACAAGCAATAGTTACAGTGTGAACTCCCTTGAGACACGAGAGCATCACTTTTTTGCTCGATCTTCCGAATGGCCCTGGGTATTCTAGGTAATTTCCAAACAATAAGGACAAGGACAATCAATAGAGATTCGGACGAGGAGAACTTCGCAATCACCAGATCGTCTCCATATCTGAGACGATCGGAAAAATTAGGGCAATCATATGAAAACCAGGGTTTAGTAGACCACGCTCAAGTTAAGACACAAAATACAAACTCGTTTCATGAAAAGAGAGAATATATTCATACTTTGTGACAGTATTTCCACTCATGGGAAGAATTGGAAAGAATATTTCTAGACGAAATGTTCCACTTTGAATGAAAAATTTCCTTATCGAAAAAGAAATACCAAATAGGAAATGTCATGGACACAGATTGTGACTTAGAAGAGAGAGCTCTGCAATTTAGGCTGAAAAATACAGGGAGAGCAATTCCGAAAAGGTTTTTTCACGAGAATGCATTTATAAAAACATTTGGGGAATTCGAAAGCACTTTTTTTGGGATGATTTTGCAAATGCATTGGGGTAATATCACCATCATAAATATTTCCAGTTTTAAAGTTCCTTGGTTCATGTTCTCTTTCCCCGATAGACAGGACGCAAGACTTGAGCTATTTTGCAACATTAAGCTTTCGGGGCTTCGTATAACTTTTCTTCGCTTTACTGTTATGCAAAGTTGTCTCACACCCCATACCACGTTTACGGTGATCATTGGATGAGCTTTTTGACCTCAACAATACTTCAACACGATTCAGGGCTGCAGAATTTGGAGAATTCCATTGTTGAGTCTGATCGAGAAGGCTTTTTGTCGAGCTGGGCCTGATGAGTTTTCTTTTCAAGTCGAAGGAGTTTTCAGCAGACGAGCTTGAATAGGCTGGATTTTTTATCACCAGGCCAGGAATTTTCGAACTCTTTGCAGATCCTCCAAGTTTCTTTCCAACTCTTTCTTTGATTTTTTCAATTGCTTCTTTGTTCTTCTCTTTGCTCGCATTTATCTTGATGGACAGCTGAGAATAAAACAAGTTCACGAATCCTCTCATTTCTTCAACAAAGGCTTCTTTCGAAGCAAAATGTGATGTGGAAGACTTGAGTCTTGCAACTGAAATGATGAAATATTCACTATTGATTACTTTTACTATGACTCGTAAAAGCTCAGCCTCGAATAGTAAATAGTCAAATTGAGCAAATTCTCCTGACGATGGACGCGTTTTTGCGCGAGGTAGTTGTTCTGGTAGCTAATAGTCCCTATCGCAAAGGGAGAGGAAAGATAAGCTGACAAATAGTAGAAGGGAAAAAAACCTCGTAATCTCCTTCTATCTACTAGTCTGTCTTTCTTTGAATTCCTTCGCTAGATTTCTTTTTTTTTTACCCAACCCGTCATCTCTGCCACACCAATCCAAAATGGCGACCAAGAGGAATCGATCTCGCAATTCTACCCAAGCATTTGCCTTTATATATATTCTATGTTCACATTTGAAATAAACCAAACCAGACACCCTATTCGGTTTCCCTTAAACAAAGAAATAACTTTACCTTTGTTTTCCTGAGGAACGAATATCTTATACTGATAAATAAGTCCAACGATGACAGCAACTCCTAATATTCCAATCAAAGAAGCCATCGCGATAAGGAACGTATCAGAAGAACCATCAAACAGGCCCGTGCTCTGCTCCACATCCTCATCTGATGGAGCTGGCTAAAGTTCGAAAAAAAAAAAACAAGAACGAGCAGTGTTTTCAAAGTTCACAGAGATGTCTACAATGTACCTTTGGTGGGTAGGCTGTGCCACAATACTTTGAGTTCGGTGGATGGACTTTGCCACGAATAGCTTGGGATTATACGACTTCTTTAAGGATAGGGGGTGGACGGTAATGTCGGCTGTATCAATACTGCAAGCTTATTATTACTTTAGAAACATAGAGTTGCAAAGAGTACTTGAAAACTCGTTCTGGATAAAGATATCTATTTAACACCAGTATCCTGGCGCTTTCCAATCTCAAAAAGATTTTAAAATATGGTTAAAAAAAATTACAAAAAAGCTTTTTCAATCAAAAATATTCAAGTGTACTTATAAAAACAGGCACTGAAGAACTGTTTCTGACATTATGTGACAAAGTACTACATGGTGTCGATGCTTCAAAAAAAAAAATTATAAAACCGGCTTTTGTAAATTGTTCCCTCGCGTTTTCCTACCCTTCAGGCAGTTTGATTGGTTTTGCGGTGCGTTGTTATTGGCTCTTACGATATTCTCCTTTTCTCTGATTGAACGTGGTGATTGCTTTGCATTATTTTACGACAATGAACTGAAATTTTCCTTTCCAACCGAAAAAAGTATCTCAAAAGCTATTGCAATACTCCATGTGCTCAAACAAAGGCGTTTTTTTTAAGGAAATGAGACACTTACATCAAGCGTCTCAGTTGTGTTCTGGATGATATGGAATATTTTGCTTATTTGCATGCTGATGTAATCGCGACATCTCTGTTCCACATTCACTGCCGCTCCTGATAAAACAACTCCATAACCGAATGGTCTGTCCAGAATCTCCTTCACAAAGATTTTGTCGTTGAAGAGCTCGTCTTTGTGCTCTGCTGCAACATAGGTGTCTAAAAGAGCACCTTCAACTTTTCCATCCTCCAGGGCTGAACGAAGGTCCTCAAAGTTTGTATATTTCTTATCTATGATTCAGTTATAGGTAAGTTAAGACCTATGATTATGAAAAATTTTTCGTACGGCTTTACTGATCCACACGCATTATGAATAGCGTTGTTGTTTTTTTTTTGCTGCAAGTTTACATTTCCAAGTAAGTTTGCTTAGATTTGGTAGTTTAAATAACCGGCCGCACAAGCTTGCATCGCAAAGATCAACGTGTTTGATATTTTGATATTGATGATATCAATTATATTGTTTGCTATGACGTCCACAATAACAAAGCCGTAGAAGAAATAAGTAACCCACTAGACAGTTAGCAGTGAATGATACGAGGCTGAAAATTATCCTTATCATGTCAGCTGCCCTAAAAGAAACCTTTTTCTTACAAAAGATTCTTTTCAATTTTTTGACACCTCCAATCTTGGACGATGGAACTTGTCTAGCAAAACAAAATACTTTTTCTTTTCTAAGTTAATATATCAAGGAAAAATCGCACGCTACGTGCAGATGAATTGTTTCCTTTTGGTTAAAAAATAAATAAATAAATAAAAAAAGAAGAAGATAAGTTATCACAGAAAAAAGGAAAATTCAAATGCTACCTTCGTTTACTCTTGCGTTTTTCAAAACGCCGACGCGTTGCTCGGTAGAGTTTTGAATGGCTCCAACCTGACATGATATAAATATATATCCACATACCAAGGAAACTGAAATCTCAAATCTCAAAAGTTCAAAGTAATACAATTATAGTCATGTTGCTGCTAAATATAAAATCAAACAAGAGATTAAGGACGCTTTCGTGAGTGTTCAGGAGCAAGCAATAAGACAACCAATCACTCATTTACAATTTCCATCTACTGATCGATCAATTAATCCATCAATCAGTCAGTTGGCTAATCAATTAATCAGTCTATTTGATTAATCAGTGCGTCGTTTGTGATGCAAATCCAGTAATATTGAACTTGCCGAATTTGTTGGTGAAATTCCATCCAAAGCGCAAAGAATAGTTAGAAAAGTGTTGTGACAGTCTTCGAAATAACTCACCTTTGTGCCATAGAGGGTGACGGGATACGATATAGTAGAAGACGTGAGCGCTGAACATATTGCACCAATCAGAATTGAGATAATAACAAGACCAGTAAGGGTCCATGCGATACCAAAAATACGAGCAGGAACAGAACGGGGCGAGCGATCTCCATAACTGATTTAAGAAAAAAAAAAAAGCAACAAACAAGTGATACAGTTCCTTAACCAAGGTAATGTGACTAATAGTTATTTTTTCGTGCTGATCTCACCCGACAGTTGTCATGGAGATAAATGACCACCAGAATCCTTCACCGACGCCTTTGCTAAAAGAGGCTGGAAATTCATCCGGGTTTTGTTTCATGTCCTGTTCAAAATTATTACGTGAAACAAAAGTTTAAGAGAATTCTTTATACTTCTAATAAACTACCGCTTCTGATCTGAGCGAGGCTTGACAATGTCATTTCAAGGAATTGTCGAATAAGAAAAAAGACACGATTTCAGACAGAAGAAAAGAAAGAAACTCATGCGTATTTTCATAAGGATTATGCCTTCAACGATGGACGATTCAGGGAAAGAGAGGTAAAAACTTTTTATATTCCCAACAAATTTAAACAACATTGCCATCACTGCACCGATTTACGCCTCTACGGGGAATGAGCTCCTGCCTAGTTGATGCTGATTTGGTACAAAGCCGCTTGTTTAGAGCGTGGCAAATACTAATGGAGTTTTTTCCTCCTTTAGCGGAATTAGAGGAATTTGTTGTCAAATAACATGTCAGAGATGAACTAGATAAATCTAATTTCACGTTTTGCAACAAGTACATAGTTCTTATGGTGCTCACCAGAACCCATATGATAAACCCTGCGATGAACGCCATACAGCCTGAAAGCACTACCAACGGAGCGCAATCCAACACAGCACTTATCATGTTCCGGGTCGCTGTTCCAGGCATCCTCTTAACAGCAATAAACGCCAGTCCTGGAGACTCCACAAGGTTTATGTAGACATTACTTCCCATGAACCTTGTGATGTATTCGTTGCCATAAATCGGGAAACTTATCTGTGGGATATTATCAATGTCAGCTAGAACTCCTAAGAGACTTTTCTTGAAGGCATCTTTTCCTTTTCCGTTTGAATCAGTTTTAACTATAGTACGACCGTATTCAGGACAGGTGTCGCAAGCCGCTTGAATCATGTCAGTTACAATGTTACTCAATATTCCACCAAACTTCCTGTCCTGTTTGTTCACTCTTAGATATGGAGAAGCTGACCAGTAGTTCGTGTAAAGGATTTTCGGACAGCGACAGGTTTCTAAAAGAGAATGGAAAGACGAAAAAAAGAAGAAAAAAAATTCCATTTTTTTTTTTATCGGAAGGACAAAAATCAATACCCACTGTCCTAACCTCCCCCTCACCTCTCCGTCAACGAGAGAACCAAATCACGACATCATATAAGGAAGCGGTCTGCATTGCTTATGTTCAGGGGGACGGGGCCGGAGGATTTTGTTTGTGTCACGATATAATTTACCTTGTCCCCAGTAAGGCTCTGTAATATGCTCATGAAACCCCTTAGTGGCAGTTAATTGGCAGTAAATTTCAAATAATCTTCTAAAAACATTTTACATTGAGGCTGTTATCATTCTTCTCTCCTGGTATTTCTCTTTCGCATCAAACTTACCACCGTAAACATAATCGCTATACGGGCCCATGCCCTTTTGAGTGAACGCCGCCACTTTAATTTCGTAAATTGAGTAGGTTTGAACTTTCAGAAATATGAAGAGATCCGTTGATTTTGCCATGGCTGTTTCCTCCTCCGTTGGAAGAACTTCCTTTTCAGCCGTTACAATTCTTCGATATTTTATAGAATATCCTATGAGAAGACCACCCACATAACCAAAAGGCACAGGACTCCAGGTGACTTTAATGAATTCTGCAGCTTTAAGTCTTTCAGCAGCCACGCTTTGAGGAGGCTTGCTGGGCACTGAGGATAAGAAAAAAAGCTCCTGACAAAACCGTAGGTTGACAAGATTTCAGAGCCTTAGCGAAAGACTCTGATGAAATAGGCCAGACTTCTTCTAAAGATCTAGCTGGCTCGGAAGCACTCAGCCAATTTCAAGTCTTAAAAATATTATGCATCACGCTATTCTTCCGCGCGGCTATTAATCAATGATATTTGAAGCCTACACTAGGCGTCCTTCATCACATTTTTATGTTCATGATTGGTTCATCTTCTATTAACGAAGCTTGTGAAGATATTAAAGAGGATGATTATTTATAGATTTTTTATGAGCCATCCTTGAAGCCAGGCCTTCAAAAACCTTACACTGTCTTCCATATATTTCTTGATACGTCAGCCCTTATAATTTGTTGTTAAACCAGTCAATTTCCCCTTTAAGTTATGTTTCCTTCTTCGTATTAACTCCCTAAGTGGAAATATACTGCAAGGAGACGTTTGTAACTCCCGGAGATAAAAGAGTTAACTGTATATGGAAGAGGGCATAAACTCACCATCACCAAACGTATAAGCGATGTCAGAATGCTCTTTGCCACAGCCTTTTGATGTTCTGGCGCAAAGCACAACTTTGTACCGTGTGAAATATTCCAGATCTTTTAAAACTATTTCATATTCGTCTACACCTAGCGTCTTGCTCACCCAAGGCGATGCCCCATCATCCATTGCGTATCTCACCTCGTACCCGAGAAGTATTCCATGCACATAGACTTGGCTGATTTGTTCCCAGGAAACACGGATTGAACTCTCACTTGTAGATTTAATGACGCTATTGGGAGGCGGCTCACTTGGTACTGGGTAGAGAAGGAAAGTAGTACTAAGTTCAGTATGAAAGGGTTGTTAGAACTTACTATTATTTAGCTGATTAAAGAAAAACGTAACTCAGCGTCATTACAGATGAGGTCTACTCTCTGGCACAACTATTGTGATCCGTCCAACCTGAATGGTTTAGTTTCGGCAAAGCCACATCTACATGGTGGCTCTTATTTCGATTTTGAAATTTATTTCAATTTTAAAACTTAGGGTGTTTATTATGGTGGGGGAAAAAAGAAAGTCGTGAACAAATTCAGCCCACCTTGGCAACCCTTTTTAGCTCTAAAAGTAATTAACTTGCTATTTCTTCACATACTTTTACAAAAAATGTTGAACAAACAAATGTAAAGGATAATTACAAACTTACCAACAAAAGGGCGTCATCTTAATATAACACCCAGTACTCTAAGCTGATTTTTATAGATTTACGGGGCCTGCTAGCGGGAGGCCTGGCACAGAAACTGAAAGGTTTCTCGTCATATTTCAAACTCACCGTCTTCCTGAGTGCTGAGAGAGACTGCCTTACTAGACACTCCATTTCCGCTGCTTGTAAACGCATACACCCGGATGGTGTAGTTAGTAAACTTTTTCAAATCCTCAAGCGCTGCTTCTGAGGGATTGGGAGGTAATGATTTCATAATATCTGGTTGGAATTTTTGATTGATTTCTTTGTACACTATAACATAGCCAAGCAGTGGAGCAGAAGGCGGCTGAATGGCAGCGGTCCAATTCAACTTAATACTCGTCGAAGTGGTACTAATAGCCTCAGAGATCAGCGGAGCTTCCGGTACTGCAGAACAAACATACTGTCAAAGCTATCCAAATCACGTAATGCGTACTTAAACGGAGATTTTGACGGTTAAATGTATTTTAGCCCGCTCTCACTATTGTTCAGACTGTTTCGTTTTTAATTTTTTTCAATTCTTATAATAATGGCAATACGGTTTATGATCTTCACGGCCTAATTGTGTTTTAGGCCCTTAGCTCTTAGAGCTGAAATTTACCATCATATACTGGCTTGGGCTAAAATACCTCTTAGAACCGGAACACACAATGCTGAAGAGAATACACTATATCGTTTTATTATTTCAAGGTCTTTAGCGTCTCCTTTTTAGCGTAAGCTAAAAGACACTTTGGACGCTTAAAAATAGAAACTTAACGAGACCTTTCATTGAAGACCACGCAGTTGCAAAGAGGAAGAATCATCGATGAGCCACACGTATTTTGCAAAACTTTGGATGTTTTTATTTTTTTCCAGAAGTCTTCGCTATATTAAGCGCCAGCTCCTCGAGGTAGTTACAACAGACTTCTCCAGACATGTTAAGAAATAGTGATATCTTATACCTTTGTTAGCGATTAGCCAAAAGCGTGAGGCAAAAACTATAAGCCAAATCAGAGTAGTCCTCGACTGGAAGTCGTCAAAATGCAAAGAAACTACGAAGGTTTATCAGAACAATGCCGTGAGCTCAGAGCCAAAACTAGCAAAATGCCAGAAGGGTACTAGGTTCTGAAACTAATGATAGAGGTTATCATAGAAAGATTGAAGCAGCGCAACCCCGCGACGCTTTTTATAATCATCAGTTGAGAGTTGCTTTGCTTACGTACCATTTGCGGCTGTGATGTTAAGTAACTCAGCTGAAGTTTCCCCCAATGCACCTCCCGTTATTTCTTCTTGAAGAGAAACGATCTGTAACGAGTCTATTCCAGGGTAGGTAACGTTAAAACTAGAAATAACACTTCCTGGCCTGAAAATAAAGAAGACGTTTCCAAATACAAATCGTTGATATATTGTATTGTTAAGTGCGCTTCATCGTGTAACAATAAGGTTTAAAGCTGCGTACATGACTCACATGAAACCACCTCAGGTTAAGGTCCGCTTAAAGGGGATGCTAATCTATCGTGAGTTAAACCCCACTGTCAAGTCAGGCTGGTTCCTTCTAAAAGTTGCCATGTTTCTAATGAATTCTAAACATAATTTACATAACGTACCTGAACTCCAAAACCACCACTGTAACATCTTCATCTCTTTTGTTGTAAAAATTGATGACCTAAAGAGAACGACAAAAACAAACAAACAAACAAACTAAACAAACAAGTAAACATATTAAAGGTAATTAATTTCAAACTAAACCTAGCCAAAATCTAAACTAGAAAGATCATAACTCCAACCCTAATCATGCATCCAGAATCCCGTGCCTCGATTCTCATATTTCGCATCCCAAAGCCTGTACTCTGTGACCTGATTCTCTCATCCTTAGCCCTATGTCCTGCTGCGCTTCGAGAAATTCTTATGCCTCTTTCTTGCACTATAAACTTCCTTCCTGCATACTTACCTCTGTATACGCATTCCAGACATGAACCATTTTTGAAATTTTTAAAAAATTTGACTGCGCATACACCGGCATCGGTGCCACCCTGTCAGAAGGACGCATCGGCATTTATGCTTACGTAAGTAATAAAACAGACTAAAATTGCCGTAAAAGAAATGACCTCTTTCTTAATTGTTTCTTCAAGGTCCATGTAATCTTCACTTTCCACTCTAACTAGATTGCTGTTCCAGTCTCTACTTTTTAACTTGAGTTTGTAGTTTATCATTTCAGCTGAAAATAGAAAAAAAAATAGTTATCGACTGATACATTAAAATTTTTTGTCAAATAAATGGACCTTAGAAGGTTACCAGATATCTTAATCAAATAGTTACTGTCATAGAAAATAAACTTGCACATCATAAAAGAAAAGGCGAACCTGGACAACTTGCCAAATTACAGCTCTCCATTTCTGTGGGTAAACCTTCGCAGTTTTTCCCACCAAAAGCTGGTGCTGGGTTATCACATGTGCGTTTCCTTGTCCTAGATCCGCCATTACAGGGTTTGTTACAGTTGGGCCATTCATTCCAGTCGCTCCAGTTGCCGTGAACTTCAAAATGCCCGAAAGATTTAAGAATTTAATCTAATGCGACAAGAGTACATATTCATGAAAGGACCAGCCACTTCCAGAGTAAATTGACGCTGAAAACGTTTGATCTCGGTAATACAAGAAGCATATATATATATATATATATATCATGGGTGCCTGGGATAGCATAGAGTAAATCGGAGCCCTGAGGGATGTCTCTGGCTACAGAACTTAAGATTTCAAGGTTTGATGCTTAACCACTGAGCTAAAGAGAAGTCGTTAGTTAGCCAAACATAACCCTTCTTTATCCATCCACGCTCAAGACGCTTGTAAAATTGCTGATCGTAGCAGTATACTCCATGCTACTAATGCTTAGCTCTCCATAGATTATTTTGTACTAGCTCTGCGGTTGGGCATTAGAACGCTGTATCTAAAGAGGCTCGAATTCTCCTCTTTCTTATATTCATTAAAAATTATATAGAACAACAACAACAACAACTTTTCGTTTAAACTTTTAAAAAGTTATCTTACCTGTCCTGTTCTCACATGTATCACCGGTGTATTCTGAGGTACAATTGCACGTGAAATCCTTTAGGTCAGCTGTCCTTATACAATTACCATCGTTTTTACATGGATTTGGGAGACAGGGATCGTCTGTTGATAGATATACCCAAAAGAAAGCTCTTAACCTTCTTTTTAAACTTGCTGCAGCTTAAAAATGATCTTTGATAATGATGCCTAAGCTAAAGATTGGAAATTTGAATCTTTTGGGTTTCAAAACCTAACGACAGATCTGAAAGTAGAAAAGGAGTTAAGTTCATTGCGTTCACATGTTAGTCGCAATAATGGCAGACGAGCATAATCTCTATGCGACGTAAATGTAAATTTTATAAGGTTCCTTTAAAATTCTCTGTTTTATACGTAATATTTTGCCATTAAATTTTTAGAGATTCTATGGATCAAAAATGTACGTATACATCACTATGAAATGCACATCGTTACGATTTTTAAGCACAGATAGAACCACCACTCAAAGCTATGGCACGTCCTGGAATGATGTTATTGTTTCGTAAATATTATGCTCATGTTTTCTGTAAAGTAAAGTTATTTATTATTTAGGTAATCACGATAGCACCTTTTAGAAGAGAACAATCAAAACCGACAAATTCTGAAGTGCAGTTACAACTGTATCCAAGAAGGTTGCTCTCTGCTGTGCACATCCCGTCATTGTTGCAAGGGTTGTTAGAGCATCGGTCACCTGATGAGGAATTTTGATTTAGAAAAATGCAAATATTTTGAATACCTTGCATTACAAATATATAGTTCTGACTTCCATAAGAGGCTCCTAAATAGTTAAGTTCTCACTCAAATAAGGCTCAAAAAGTAGAAAATAAAACTAATAAATTGATGCAACCTTATGACTTGTTGTTGTATGGAGAATTGAACAGAACAGTTTACGGGTAAAAATACAGATGGACTGGCGTCAATTCTAGGATTTATGAATTCATTAAGTCTTTAAAATTTGGCACAATTATTGATTGCACTTTTGGTGAAAGTCTCATACCTTGCTCGACGCCACAATTAAATCCAATATACCCTGAAGGGCAACTGCATTCAAAACCCAGCGGGTTACTCTCTGGTGTACAGGTTCCTCCATTCAGACAGGGCTCGGGTAAACACGGGTCACCTATAGAATAAATAAAGAGTCAAAAAGTCAAATTCAGAGGTAAAAACTTCATATACGTCCAACCTAATGCATCAAGTCGAATTTAAGATCTGGAATGTTGTCTTTGTTGAAAGAGGAAAACTAAACTGACCTCCGGAAAAACCCTCAAAACATGGATAAGAATTGAAGCCAAACTCAGCCACTATAAAAACACAGGTACGTGAATCGAACCCGAGCCAAAATGATTGCGCGGTGGTTCGCATACAGTTCGTCATACCTGCTTCTACCACCGAGAGTGTCCTAATAGCCTATTGTACTTTCAATGAAGTTGTCTTTTGCGTTTGGTTTAATTTATTTCCATAGCATTATCTATAAGCATTCATCTCTCCAATTGTAATCTATGAGCTTGCTAATTCGTCATTGAAGAGAATCCGTCCATTCCCTTACACAACTTATCTGCCCATATAAGAATATCAAGAGGTCACTTATTCATTTCCTTTACGTTTCGCAAGATACACAGCATCGATGCTACGCGATTGGACCTTTCTAATACGAGGCTTTGTGCTCGGTATCTCCTTCCACATCCTTCCACCCTGCATGGCGAGGATAAAGTAAATGACTATAATACCTGACTGAGATCCACAATTATAACTTGAGTAAGAAAATGGACAATCGCACTCAAAATACGGCCATTCATTGATGTATTCACAAGTTCCTCCGTTGAAACAAGGGCTAGGGGAACACTGATCAGCTGTTGATAAGGAGGAGAATATTTAATTTGAGATCTGTTGTCATTTTACTTTCTATTTTTGTTTAGTTCTGCAAGTCCAGATATTGTTTTAGTTTAGTGGTAAGTCAAGAGAGTCATATGTCATTTTCTTATTTTGAAATGCTGTCAGCATATCACTTTTTCATTTTATCACTCTATCACTCTGTAATTCTCTCATTCAGCCATTTTTTCATTCTGTCTTTCTGTTATCATAATTTAAAATTCTGTTATTCTGTCATTCTGTCATTTTGTCTTTCTATGATTCTGTCAATCTTCCCTTCTGTGTATTTTTCAATCCTTCATTTTCTGGCATCATGTCGTTCAGTACGAATGTCTTTCCTTCTTTCTTTTTTCTTTCTGGACACCTTTCTTTCCGTTTTTTTCAGTCTGTCAGTCAGCCTGTGAATTTATTAGTTCATTCCTCCATCTGTGTTTTTGTTTTGTTTTTCTCTTGTTTGATGATGTAATCACATGATTACTCCATCCTTTATCTGTATCTTTAATTATTGGTCTTTGCATATGTTGGTGGTCTGAAGAGGGACATAATGGAGTTCCTTACGTATTTGATACCAGCAATTATGGCCCAGGTATCCAGCTGGACAACTGCATCTGAAGTACGGCCAGTAATTAAGGAATAAACAGGTACCTCCATTTAGACATGGCCGACTTAGTGAGCATACATCACCTGTTATGAGATGGAAAAAGAGGGTATTATCTTGATTTAACCCCCACATGCCGAGTTTTAATTGAAACTGGAGGAGTCCCTTACCAATCTCACATCTATCACCATTGTATCCTAGAGAACAACTGCAAGTGTAACCTCCGGATGTTAAGTTGCGGTTGCAGGTTCCACCATTCCGACAGGGATATGACAAACACGAATCTACAGACATTTCAAACGATAATTAAAAAGTTTGCAAAATAATTGGGGAGAGAGTTTAGTGTGCGTCTGGGAGAAAAGCGTTGTTAGGTAGAAAGATTCACAATAATATTACTGTCTGTGACTTTGTCAAGCACCTAAGGTTTGTGTACCACTTCTCTGCTCACCATCTATGATGGATGGCGAGTTATGTAAAGTAGCCTAACTGTGAACAGTTATAAACTTAGTAACACGCTTGAATGACTACTAGATTCATGCCAAAACGTTAAGATTATTCGCTCTCGATTTCCATGCCTGGAAATTGATTCAGGCCTTGCCCTCGTCATGTATCACATGAAAGAAATCTCGACACCAGTGTTATAGAGTTGACGACCATCAGGCTCGAATCAGCTATTGTGCATTTAAACCCAGAGCAAATAATATAATTGTTTCAGTATAGATCAAGTAGATGTACAGAACTCAGCAAAAAGAAAGGCCCATTTTTTCCATTGTACTTTGTTTATAACCATAACTGCGTAGGGTTACCCTGCGAGCACCGCTGTCAATCAGTCTCCATCATTTTTGAGAGATCGCTGGAAGATGGATTATTTCCATTTATACCCAAAATTTTCTTTAAATTGCTTTCAGATATTCTGTTTTCCCTAAAAATCCTTATTACCTCTACATCCATAGAGCTCTATCCTCAACGCTATGTTATTGTGCCACTTCGTTGGACTGAAGCGAAAGACACTCGCTCTGACCGGTGGGTTCAGTTCATTGCGGGAAACGCTGCTACTGTCTTTATTTGCAGTAAATGTCTGAAATTGGAAAGATGATAATCTGTGTAAGATTGATTACTAGTTAAACCGTAAAAAGCGACGAATCAATCAATCGCCACTGTTAAAATGGGGGATGGGATACTCCATCTTGTAGCATATCCTAAACCCTCTTTATCATATGAAAATTAAAGTTGTTATCACAGCTACGATGAGGATGAAATATGATCATGGTTAGATTGAAGCTTAAATGCGTGCTGAAGAAACTAAAAACAATTCCGAGTCTTTCGTTTTCAACCTGGTTGGATTTATACTTTCTCAAATCATGACTGTACACCTGAGCTTAGCTCTCAAGGAATTAAGGGAATCCTAGCATTTTCAAGACTTCACGAAAAACATGCAGGGTCTCGTCGTTGTTGTTGCTATTTTTTTTGTTTTTGTTTTTACAAGGTTTTTTATTCCTGAGAAAAGCCGAAACTGCCCATGTGTGTTTGATATCGCCTATCAGCTACTGACACATCACTCGCCCTTTGCGCCTTTCTGTCAGGTTGACGAATAAATAGCAAAGCATTCACCATTATCAATCCAAGGTCGTGTTTATATAACAAACAAAATAATTCACAGTTGCCTATAGGTTTTTAATTCTACTCAAGTGTTCAACTTTTTTTCAACGAGTGAGCATTGTAATCGTTGAACGTTGAAAAATTCAAGAGAAACTTTATACCATCGCCCATGATTATTCTCTATTTCACCCACCTTGGCATGGATATCCCCATGGCCCTTATAATACTGCACTCGTACTCTAGCTCCCCAGTACCTCAGCAGGAATTTTTTGACCCATGCTTTTCTTTTACCCTGTTTTCCTTGAGTGGCTACACCTGTGACCCAGGTCAGCTCGTTCCCTAAATAAACCTGCAACCATTGATTTCTATGGTCCAGCAAAGGTACCCAAGACATTGGCTTCTTATTGTACTCGTAGTGCAGTCTTGCAAAGCGAACGCGAGAAGAATTGTCTTTTTCCGAAGATGCAATAATCTGATGGTCTCGAATTGCACCACTTTGCATTCCAAGAGGCCCGTGACACTCTGTCGTTAGGAAAAAATTGCTCTGTTCGAGTATCAGAGTAAAAATATGTCATAAAAAGGTACAAAGATCTTCAAATCTTCTTTGTCAAATGTCGGGTGATAACATTTTTTTTTAACGAAACATTCACTACTCAGCAAGTCGAAAACTTTCTGTGCTACAATCAATCCTAATGTGCGATATTTCTAACTTTCTGTTGGTCTGTCAACCAGTCGATCTTTCCGTCAGTTCTTCAGTTTGCTGGTCTTTTCCTTAGTCATTCTGTCCGTCTGTCACTTTTTTAGTCTGTCAGTCGGTCAGTGTGTTATTTAGTCAGGAAGTAGGTCTGTCAGTCTGACATCCTTATAGTTTAACAAGGTAATTTGGTGTTATCAAATGAGTTGACAACGTAAATTGGTCGGCGTTAAGAGTTTCAAAGTTGGAGTTTGGTGCGTTAGCCCTTTGTCAGAGTCTGTCAGTCTGCCAGACTATTAATCTTGATAAGTTGGTCTGTTTGGCGGTCAGTCTTTGAGGCAGGTGAGTCTGTGAGGCGGGTTCTTTCAACCTATTCTATTTTTTCCGGCTGGTTTTGTTCATTCATTTGTCTGTCCCCACGTTAATTCGTTCATTCATTGAGAAGCCTTGCTAGAAATCTTTTATCGCTGTAAAGCCATGGAGGGACTGATGATTTTTGTGCGATATATTAGTAAAAAAGAAATCCTATTACGTTTTGTGCTACAGTCGTTCCCAGTGTACCACATGAGGCATGTGCACTTGAAGCCATCTGGCGTATTAATGCAGCTTCCGCCGTCCTGACAGGGGTTTGAAGAACAGAAATCTGTATAAAATACAAACACGAAAGAGGATCAACGTTAAATAAATAAATAAATAAATGAATAATATATATATATATATACATATATATATATATATATATATATATATATATATATATGTATATATAGCTCTTTGGCATACAAAGCTTTGCTTTCATGTCCAAATTGAGCACTCTACTAGGATGAGTCATTGCTGCTAGCATTATGCATGCTCACTAGTTTTTCTAGTTTGAGCACTCTGGCATGGCTTAGATGATCCCACATATGTGAGATCACTTGAGGTGGCTATATAGTCTTTCCTCCATCCTAGCATCAGCACTGCACTGATGAGGCCCAGAAGGCCGAAACAGTACTGTCTGCAGTTATGTATATATATATATATATATATATATATATATGTATATATATATATATATATATATATATATATATATATATATATATATATAATGTTTAAGAAGGCAGGGGGAGATTGTAACTCCCACTCCCAGTACGCTTTAGAAAGCTCCGTGACATTAAAGAGGAATAAGACGAGGGATGTAACATTTATTGCAACTCCATGGTACTTAGGCTAACAATGGCAGGAATGAGAAAACCTCCAAGAAAACAGTTGATATATCAACATATCTAAAAAGAGACAGAAGGGCTGCAAAGTGCTACTATTAGTTTCACAGTAAATGCGTGTTACATTGATGTTGAAAAAATTGTATTGCCCACTCCACTGTACCCTGAAATCTTTGGCCCTACCCTGCAAAGTGGCACACAGAGAACCAGTGTACATCGGTGGACATGCACAAGCGTAGGAACCACTAGGGTCACTAGTGCAGGTGCCATTATTCAGGCATGGATTGCTTGAACAGGGATCTGTACAACATGAATAAAATTCGTTAGTGGTAAGCCATGAAAATAAAGCAAATTACAATCACCAATAGTTTTAAAAGCTCTTACCCCAAACGCACAGGAAAAGTTAAAATATTGTCACTGGTGAAGGCAGCGGAGCAGGGTACATAGGTTTAAACTATTCTGGCTTTCAGTCAGCTTGTCAGTCAACCAGCTAGACAGTTATTCAGTGAGTCACTCGGTCAGCGGATTTTTCTGTCTATTTGGCTGTCAGCCAGTCAGTCATTCTTTCGGTCAGTCAGTCGGAGTCAGTAAGTCAGTGAGTCCGTGAATCAGTCAGTCAGTAAGTTATTTGAAGAGTCAGCCAGTTGGTGATTCAGTAAGTCAGTAAGTCGGTGAGTCAGTGAGTCAGTGAGTCAGTGAGTCAGTGAGTCAGTGAGTCAGTGAGTCAGTGAGTCAGTGAGTCAGTGAGTCAGTGAGTCAGTGAGTCAGTGAGTCAGGGAGTCAAAGAGTTGGTGAGTCAGTGAGTCAGTGTATCAGTAAGTTTGTGACTTTAGTACAGTGAGTCTTTCTTTTCGATTTTATATAATGCTTCGCATCAGATTCTAAATAATTAGTCTTATAATAGATGAGAAAAAGGTTGAGCTGTTGTGCATCAATCAAGTGGCTTTCATCCAAAGCTTCAGGTTGAAATTGGAAACTGGCAACTGTTGATCGTTCTCAATGAAGACAAAGGCAAAGAAGCTTGAATCTTTAATTACCGCTGCAACCATATAACTCCACTCTCATTGCTATTATGTTGTGCCACTCTAGAACTACGAAGCGAAAGGTATGTGCTCTGATAATGGGGCTCAATTTGTGTCTGACAATACCATTACGGTCTGTATTTCCTTGGAACACCTAAAATTGATAAAACATAACATAAAAAGAAAACAAACTACTGAAACGCGAAAGACCATGACACTTAAAGCAATGAAGTGGCACTTCTTAATAGTAATTTTCATAAGAAGAGTGATTACATATCTCAGAAAATTTACTTAAGGAGATTAATATGCATTGTTAACTGCTTATGCAACATTAGTGCTCTGTCCAACAGAAAATTTTGCAAGAACGTTTTCTAGACCATTCTCTCCATTTTCCCCGTAAATTTTGAGCTTTTCATTCACAATTATATCTTAACTGGATGAAATGTTCTCACTCAAACCAAGGTATAAAATGTGGCGTGTTTTTGACCAGTCGATAGGGACGTCTGTTTACTTTTTTTTGTGTGCGTTGCGAGAATTTTGCTCTCTATCACAATAAAAGGCTTCTTCGCGCAGATCTTTGTTTTCGCTCTGTTATAGAAGAATTTGCTCATGCTTTTAGCTGTGCGTATATCGAGTTATTGATACACTTGGGAAGTTTGGAGCGCATTCAACTGAAAAAGCTGGAGTTGCTCTCGGCTGCAACTTGGCTTACCACTATTTCTACTACTACTACTACTACTACTACTACTACTACTACTACTACTACTACTACTACTACTACTACTACTGCTTATATTACTACAATTTCTACTTCTACTACAACTTCTTTTACCTATACCACTGCTGCTGCTCCGACCACTACTATTACTGCTGCTAGTACTATCACCACCAATCAAAGAGACTTATGTGAGTGATCTTCCCATCTATGGACACTAAATAAAGCCTGAAAATTTCTCAGACCTGTACGAGAGCTTTGCTAGCTTAGCTAACAAGCCAGAGGGAACTGGTCATTTGTTTGTTTGATTGTAAACTGCAAGCATGATGCTGATGATAGTAATGATTAATGAACCTATAATCATAACAATAATAAAATTATAAAAGATTCCTATGAAACAAGATAAAACGTTATGGTACACTGCCAAAAAACGCCGCACTCAATCTCGGAATTATTTTCGTTTAGGCCATTGAAGTCCAATTTGCGCTACTCAATATGCCGTTAATTTCCCCGAAAAAAAAATATGACCTCCATGACCTCCGCGATACCGGTGCAGCGTTCTACCAACTGGGCTAACAAGCCAACCGGGAGCTGGTTATTATGTTGGTTCCAAATAAACTCTCAAATGTTAATTTCAACATTTAAGTTTTTCTGTTAAACATTATCTTACTTTTAAATACAAAAACCGTTTCTTTGCATTCAAATTCGTTCCTAACTGCCATCAATCCGAGTTCAAATACGCCTAAAAAGATTCAAGGTTGAAGTTTTCCTATCAGCAACCAAGTACTCTCTTTAAGTCATCAATAAAGTCTATGCACCAACATCTAAGTCTTCTTTTAAGCAGTCACGTTTTCTATGGGTAATAAATTATTCGTTCAAATTCAAGTCTGCTCCAACCTTCAAGAGGATTCGCGAAAACATATGACCTCTTATAGAAGTGTTAACACGCTTCTGCCACTTTAAATAATTATATCGCTCAAAGAAGCTTGTATCATACTCACAGAATATGCAATTCCTCGTGTCTCTTTGTAATTATGCCAGTTCGAATTCTTGTAAATTAAAAAGTAGCTTTTGACCCACTGATCAGCGCCTTCTCTCCCTTGTGTTGCTATACCTGTCAGAACAGTGTCGGTCGCACCGAAGACAACTTGCAAATACTGTGAGGAAGCTTGGACACCAGCGACCCAACCTCCGCTGTAGTTCCCTCGCTCTGTTAGGTTCAGCCTGGCCAAGCTTGCTCCGGTGTAAGAATTCCAAGTCGAACTTGCAGTTACCCTGATATCTGGGATTGCGCCACTCTGCATGCCCAGGGCATTAGTACAATCTAATTTTTTTTTTCCAAAAGTGAGAAACTAAAACATGAGCCAACAAGCCAGAAGAACTCTTGCAATAAATAGATGAATAAATAGATAGCGTAAAGAGCCAGTGAGATGTAAAAGCCGCTGGATGATTTGCTATAAGATGAATACGCAACTTTCGGTTTTTCTTTTAGTGTATTGGTTTTCTTTCCCTTCTGGGAAAGTTTGAACCTCCTTGTCTGTCAGCGATACGGAATTTTTTAGTGTTTTAGCCGCCACAATTCGGGAAAGCTCCGAAAAACAACTTGTATTGAGAATCGTGAAGGCTTTGCCGTTGATTCATCAACCTGACCGAGTGGCGCCAAAGGCGAGTGACGTGAAAGCAGTTGATTGGCCATATCAACACACGTGAAAAAATACGATATTTTTTCACGTGTTGTTGCGACTTTTCTCAGGGCCGGAAATCCTTGTATAACACCGCAGTTTATGTGATAAATATATATACTGTATATTATCGGCAATTTTTTTGAATGCATATCAACTCCAAAGTTTTTACCTTCATAACTGTTTATATCACAGTTGTCACCAGAGTATCCAAACATGCAGCTGCAGGTATAAGGATTGGAGTTGTTGTTGCAGGTACCACCATTCGAACAAGGATTGGGTGAGCAAGGATCCCTTGAGGAAGGCGTTATCGGAGGCTGAGTCCCTGACGAAGGGGCTGTAATAAAACATTTTAAATTCATTATAAATGGTTAGGTCAAGTGTAGTGAGTGCGATACCTAGCTGAAACGGTCTATAAACTTGAACATTCCAAAGATAACTACTCTTATACTAAGTTAGATCTTTGACGTCCCATAAGAGAGTTTTGAGAAAATGCTTGTGATGTAACTATCTAACAAAAATTTTGAGCAAACTGTCATAAACATAACAAACCCAAACGTTGCTTTAAATTTGAAAGAGGTCTCTATCGTTACCCAATCAGTGCACCACGTCGGGTTGGATCAATAAAAACAAGTCGCAGCTTTTAATGAATGACAGTATCTCCCCTTTAGCGCGCAAAATATATCCGATAGGCCTGAAACAGGCGACATTTTTCCAAGCTAAAGTAAAACCTAACTATCACACGGCGTGTGCCTGTCAATGCAGTAATTCCTCACGATTCAAACTAATTCTAACGCACCATGGCTCAGAAATAGCATACATCGATTTGTTGGATCACTGGCAGTGACCGTGGGCAATATAAATGGGAATCCTGTGTACTGATTGCGCAAAAGTCCTAACGGGCAAAATGCGCTCATCTTGCGCGCTCGGGATTGCCCGCATTGATTCCACGCAAGGAAAAAAAGTACTATAGAAACAGTAGGCTTTCTTTTGCATCTCACGAAATAACAATTCTTAATTATTGATACAGCGATGTTCCTTCTGTCTTTATTGACCAAGCTCGTTCGGGCAAGATGGCTGGATATCTGTCTGATCCTTTTTCCCTTTTTTCTATGGACCTTGACTTCGTCTTGGTCCATATTAACAGAATAAGAGACCTCGGCCAATCTACCCATAGTTCCCTCACGCTCAATTAATAACACATATGTATAACATGATAGACTTAAATTTGAGTCGAATTAGTCATAGATTTTACCATCCACACATTCAAATTGATTTCCATTATCCTTCAAAACGCATAGTTTCCCATTCGGACATTTATCCCCAGAGCATTTATCGTCCGCTGAAAAAGAAGAATATATTTTTCTTTTTTTTACTTTTTCAAATAATGATTGAAAATAAAAAGCTATAGTCCCTTTATTCACAATGGTACCTGTTCCCATTGAGCAGGAAAGTAGTATGATTTCCTAAATTCGAAAATTTCTCGCAAGCTTCTCTGAAAGACATACAGCAACGTGCTAAAGTAATTCCAAAAAGCTAAAATTATCGCGGAAATCGCGAGTTATTAGCGTAATTTGGACTTTATTTCAGTGAGAACGATACATCATGAGGTATGTCCCAAATATATCGGGAAGTTTACATTTTTTTTCCTTCAGGCTTAGCGGCACATCATTTTCGCTTCACGCCAGGGTAAATACCGACTATAAATGGCTACAGGAAAGGTCATGAACTGTGTGCAAACAATCTATATCGCGAGATAATCATAATTAATTGGTAATTATTTTTGCTGATAATTATTTAAACACGGTCGTTCAAGTACCAATAAAATAAGTCCCTACGCCTCAAAGGGAAAAACAAAACAAAACAGGAAGAAAAAGCGTTTTATCAAGTGTCCTTTCTCTCCACAAATTGTAAGGTGCAGGAATCCAGCATATTCAAATGGATAGTGTAAGCTTTTAAACCCGTATGTAAGTTATCTGCTAGTTATAGCTTTGTGATGTGTATAGCAAGGACACTTCGTGAAACGTTACGAAACTTCATGTGTAGTAAGGAGGAGGACATAGACAAGAACTTTCTGGACGGCTTAGAGAAAGAGAAAGAAATGAAAATGAGAAAGGAATACACAAACACCACAAACATTAAATTTGCCACTAAAACGTGTTAGCTAAATAAAATTCTATCTCACCCGGTAAACAAGGCAGCGAAACTTACCAATACCATTTGTACAGTAACGCCATCCATTGCTGGCGCAACTCCTTATCCTAAACAGATTGTATAAGTAGAATTCGCCACAGTTCATTACAGCGAGGCTTTTTCGATTAAGGCAATTGTTGTTTTTTGAAGCCATACAGAGCGTGAGAGTAAGATCGCCGACACCGTATGACGGATGATCATCTACAAGGTAAGCTCGAACGCCTCCATTACAACTACTTGACGGAGGGAGATTGGACGCCAGAGCATTCCCTGCATCTCCAGAAACTCGGAACCAACCCCACTGTTCGTCTAAGTCAGTGGCATCACACTTATCCACATTTGAATTTATTAGGATGGAACGATCACTTTCATTCAAAAACTTGTAAGTTTTTTCGCAAGGATTTCCTGGAAAAGAAAGAGGAAGTGAAGATCTTGCCATCAAACTTATCCATTCCGCCCACTTTCCATGTCGACCCGATTCTCAAATCAATCCATTTTCAATTTTTTTAAAATTTTTTTCCTCTCATTGATTTCAATTTCTTTTCAGTCATTTCTAGGAGAATCTAGAAATTGCCAATCGTGGGTTTCACGAAATTTGCTTCAAAGAACATTTCGTTTTCTGCGTCTTTAGTTTCTCTACCAAAATATTTAAGCAAAGCACGTGTAAAATGATATATGAATACACTCGATTGCAAAAACGTTGACACCTAATAAGCTTGATTCACGAACGACAAGACCGATCACCTTTATGGGAAATGTTCGCACAGATACACAATCAGTGATTTACTTCTCTCATAATTCATGGAAAATCTTTTCTCATGATAAAACGTTTTCTTCCGGGAAAGTTTGGATAGCTCTTTGCTGAGTCTCACGTTCATTATAAACGCTTGTTGCGTGTCAACGTTTTTGCAATCGAGTGTATACATGTGAGAGTAGGCGAATGACTCACAGAGAGATAAAGCAGCTCTTTCATGAACAGTATCAAATGATGTACATTTTCAATGTAAAAACCAGTTCAAAATGGTCTGTTGGACATGTCTTAATTTTATATTAAAAGAAAAAAAAAAATCGGAAATCCAGAAGTCATTTTTTTATTCTGATCTCTAACGGAATTCTTAAAGGTTCAAATCGAGCCGACTAATTTTCTAAACTAATCCCAATTTCTAACAGATCGATAAGCAAACAAATTGACAAAGCTCCGTTTAGTCAATTTGGTGCCGATTTTCATTAAACCAAGTCTTATACCGGTGGGCTTTGTAAAGTTTATGGAGCTCAGCTGGAACCTAGCACTTAATTAAACGCCTCACCTCTTTACAAAACAACGACGGAGTTATCTTATCGGTATATATCTTATCTGCGATCCATATGGTATGCACTTCTGATGGTTCATTGCTTTAAATGACCTATACATTCTTTGAAAACACATCGAATCACTTCTAACCATTTTTAAGTGCCAGTTTGATACGTGATATGCATTCATTTATCAATATTCATCGCTTACGCGCGATTGGCAAGCTTTGATTTTTACAAGAGCTCCGTTGAAAATTTTTTTTTTCTGTTTTTTTTGCTTTCAACAAAAGGATTCGCTTCTAAGTCTTCTGCATTGTCGAGTGGAATGATATTTGAAAACCTAGTAATTCTAACGTAGAATTTTAGCACTTTTTTAACGTAGCTACTTTCAAGATGCAGTGCAGGTGATGTATATAAATAGCTCTTCAAGTGCATGCTGCGTTGTCTTATTTCTATAGAAAGAGAGTTAGCTACCATGACTTAAAATGACCATGAAAGCTTTTAGAAAAATAATTTCTTGATTATCTGAAGATTTCAGTTTTCTCTTGATCACAATACTTCTAACATCGACTTCCAACCGCTCCCTCTTTCGCTCGTCTTTCCTAACTGAGGGCCCGGCCAGGTTTAAATTTTTTCGTATATCAGAGAATTTGGATTTGACACTATTCTTAAAATAAGATTTCTCGCCGATATTTTTCTATAAAGACTTAAATTATGGCTATATCCTGATGAGTTTAGTTTCGGTCCAGATGTCTATGACCTTTTCCAAAGATTTCGGAATAAAACTGAATGTTGTTTCAGTAGTCATACCTTTGACACACATT
This sequence comes from Pocillopora verrucosa, assembly GCF_036669915.1. Classification (NCBI taxonomy): domain Eukaryota; kingdom Metazoa; phylum Cnidaria; class Anthozoa; order Scleractinia; family Pocilloporidae; genus Pocillopora; species Pocillopora verrucosa. The sequence continues at coordinate 845,902 of NC_089322.1, read as the reverse complement.
AATGGCGAGAGCATCCATACAAATCCAAGTAAACTCCAAAGTAGTGTTATCAGCATCTGTTAAGGTAAACAATATATAGTAATAACTTCTTAAGTGATTGGAATTCGGAAGCATTTTTTTTTTTCATAGGATAACTAACTTGGATTGGCTTCTCCATGGCCTTTGCATTTAGCTTGTTTTTAGATGAAGCAGTTTGAATCTGTAGCAAACCAATTTGTTGCATAATTTATTGTGGACTGCATTATTTATTGTAGACTGTTATGGAAGTATCTGGATTTTTAAGCAAGATGCGTTGATATTTATAGAAACTGTTAAACTGTCTGTGAAACGTGAGGAAAAAAAATAGATATCTACCAATAGAGAAAATCACTGTGTTTCCAAAATTGATTTAAAACCAATCCAAACCTCATCTTACGGTTCGCTGCGTTTGGTTATCTTGAGAAGTAATTATTAAGAATTCAACGAATGTTAGTTACAGCATATTGAATTTGTCCTGATGAAAATTATATACACAGCAAGATCAAACCAATTACCCACATACATGCAAACACTTTTGTAAAGAGCACTTGAAATAAAAACTTGTTTAAAGTAGGAAGGCAAGATTAACACAATACACTGTTACAGGAAAAATTTCAACATGATCTTAATTCTTTAGCGTAGACATAGCGGGGAAACTTTGAATTTGCACTTAATCTAATTACTTCACAGACATGCACGGCAGCTATACAAGTAAAAATAAAATAAATAGGAAGATATTTATTAACATTTTTTAATTATGTGCTTGGATTATCAAGTTAAGGTGTAACTGGTGTACTCTTACTCAATTAAAAAAATCGCACTTTCGAGCGGTTTACCGGCGTAATACTCTGCGTTAGATGTTGGGAGAACACCTTTTCTCGTGTCTTCCCCCGTGGGAAAGGGGGAAGAGACATTCCCCCTCTTTCGATTGCGGTGGGAAGCCTGAACCAAACAGTCGAAATATATTTCTGCTTTTACAACGTTCCTACTACCAAAGGGGGTTAGTGTGCTGATAAACCGCACAACTCCCACTTCCATGAAGTGCTAAGTGAAAAAAAAAAAAAAAAAAAGTGGAGAGAGAAGGATCCAGGAATCTGTAACAGTTTTATCTACCTGTTTCAGTTATTTCTTTTTATCATCCCAACTGACAGTTTAATTTAGATAAAACCTCTAAAATGCGATTGGAAACTATATGTCGATAATGTTATTTCTGCGGTATTCGGAAATGAAACGGTGCGCCTCCTATCGCATTTGGATTCCGTGGAGCCGTCTATCCAATTCCCCCTGATAACAGAGCAGTAAAATGTAAAGTAAAATAATACACTTCACTTTTAAACAAAGACATGTTTAGCTTTAAGTGGAGAACGTAACACTTTCGTTGTTGCTAATCCGGAAAGGTTTGAAAAGTTATGCGATTTTTTTTAAAATTTATTTTTCTGGATAAATCTAGCTTACAAATATGCAGAGGTATGTATTTGTTTCGCCAATCATGAATCCCTGCCCGAGGTTTGGACAGGCTCGTCTGCCTTTTGTTTCGTTGTGATATGATGGTGCCGATCACGTGTAATGGAGTGAAGCGATAAGGCAGTTTTCTGTCTTTATTTATTTTTTTCGACAAAACCTCCTCCGCGGTTACAAATATCAGCTGATATTTCCTGAGCTCTTTAATTTCCAAACGCAAGTCCTTGAGTATAGCTGCAGTTAATCTACTTGACAATTTTTCTTTTCCTTCAATTTGGTGGTAAACGATACTTTAAAGCAACATACAATTACACTCGAAGGTGTACCCGACACGATTTGTTTCATGCAAACTGGCATGCTCTGGTGAAACGGTGAGGCTGTTGTTTTGTTTCCTGTTTTTCTTTTTTTTCTTTTTTTTTTTTTTAATTTGATCATAAACAATATGTTGAAGCAGACAAACAACAACTACGCTCGAGGGTTTCCCGTCATAATTTCTTTCATGAGAACCAACACCTGATCAGGGTTTTCCAAAATCCAGTTGGCAACACGACCAGTAAATACTTTCCAAGAACCAGTGTAGAAATTGCTTCTTTTTGTTCCGATTTTAATACACGAGACGTGTTAAATTCCAAAAGACGCTTGGTGCTTTCTCGAGGGCGTAATCGAAACTAATAACTTCACGATCAGAGTTCGCCATCTTTCTCTTCCTCCTGCATGAGCAAAATGTCACGCTCAAATAATTGACAGCGTGTGATTGACAGCGTGTGATTGACAGCGTGTGATTGACAGCGTGTGATTGACAGCTGGAGCTTAATCGCACCAGTCAGGAACTCCGTTCGTGGGCGAACGGAGCATGGCAAAATAAAAATTACTTCAGGAAGGCGTAATCTTCACTCCCTTACCCCCACCCCTCTCCCCACCTTTCAAATTTATTTCTCTCCCCAGCCTTCCGCTGCCATTAACATCAAAGATGGCGGCCATAATATTCGTTATGAAATTACTGAGCACTCGCTCGACAAAATTACGCCTGCTCTGCAGGCTAGGTGCTTCGAGCCAGCTAAATTTTTAGAAAAAGTCTGGCTTTTTCCAGCAGAGTCTTTCGCTAAGGCTCTGAAATCTTATCAATCTATGGTTTTGTCACGAGCTTGTTTTCTTATCCTTAGTGCCCACTAAGCCTCCTCAAAGGGTGGCTACCGAAAGACTAAAAGCTGCAGAATTCATTCAAGTCATCTGGATTCATGTACCTTTTGGTTATGTCGGTGGTCTTCTCAAAGGATATTTCATAAAATATCAAAGAATTGTAACAGCTGAAAAGGAAGTTCTTCCAGCGGAGGAGGAAACAGCCATGGCAAAATCAACGGATCTGAAAGCTCAAACCTACTCAATTTACGAAATTAAAGTGGCGGCGTTCACTCAAAAGGGCATGGGCCCGTATAGCAATTATGTTTATGGTGGTAAGTTTGATGCGGGAGTGAAATACCAGGAGAGAAGAAGAATGATAACAGCCTCGTTGTAAAATGTTTTTAGAAGATTATTTGAAATTTACTGCCAGTTAACTGTCAATAAGGGATTCATCAGCATATTACAGGGCCTTATGGGGATAAGGTAAATTATATCGTGACACAAACATAATCCTCTGACGCCCACCCGCGATAAGTAATGCAGACCGCTTCCTTATATGGTGTGATGGTTTGGTTCTCTCGTTGACAGACAGGTGAGGGAGAGGGTAGGACATTACCTTATTAGAGGGTATTGATTTTTGTCCTTCCGACAAAAAAACATGGAAATTCTTTCCTCTTTTTTCCGTCTTTTCCTTCTCTTTTTGAAACTTGTCGCTGTCCGAAAATGCTTTACACTAACTACTGGTCAACTGCTCCATATCTAAGAGTGAAAGGAGAGTTATTTCGCAGACTGTCACAACACGTTTATAACCATTATTATATAATTTATAATTATTATTATAATTGAATTTATAACAAATTTTTCTGCGACAAAAAGTTGGAAAATTCAATATCAGCAATGGATTTGCATGTTAATGACAAACAACGGATTGATCAATCAAATGGGTAGTTATTGGTGGATTATCGACTTACTTAAGTAATTGGTGGATCAATTGATCGATCGATAGATAGAATTAGTTAGTGACTGATTGGTTGTCTCCAGACCACTCACAAAAGTGTCCTTAATCTCTTCTTTGATTTTAAATTTAGCAGCAAAATGACTATAATCATATTACTTAGAACGCTTGAGATTTCAGTTTGCTTGGTATATGGATATTTATATCAATTCAGATTGGAGCCATTCAAAACTCTACAGAGCAAAGCGTCCGCTCTTTGAAAAACACAAGAGTAAACGAAGGTAATATTGAAGTTTCCTTTCTTTTTTTTGATAACTCCGTTTTTTTTCTTTAACCAAAAGGAAATAATTAATCTGCATGTAGTCTGCGTGTTTTCCTTGATACATAAACGTGGAAAAAAATGTTTTGTTTTGCCAGACAGGTCCCCTCGTTCAAGATTGGACATGCCCGTTTTTTATTAAGTAAGGGGAGGTGTCATGAAATTGAAAAGCTGACATGAAAAGGATAATTTTTAGCCTCATATCATTTACTACCGACTGTTTAGTGAGTTATTCACTTCTTTCCGGCTGTGTTATTGTTGACGTCATAGCAAACAATCCAATTGATATCATCAATATCAAAATATTAATCACGTTGATCTTCGAGATGCAAGCTCGTATGGCCGGTTATTTTGAGATTGAAATCTAAGCAAAATTACTTGGAAAAGTAAACTTCCAGCAAAAAAAAAAAAACGCTATTTGAAATGCTTGAAGATCAGTAAAGCCGTGAGGAAATGCTCATAGTTATAGGTCTCATCTTACCTATAACTGAATAATAGCTAAGAAATATACCATCTTTGAGGACTTCCGTTCAACAGCGCTGGAGGATGGAAAAGTCGAAGGTGCTCTTCCAGACACGTACGTTGCAGCGGAGCACAAACACGAGCTGTTCAACGACAAAATCTTTATCAAAGAGATTCTGGACAGACCATTTGGTTATAGAGTTGTTCTATCAGGAGCGGCAGTGAATATGGAACAGAGATGTCGGAATCACAACGTCCAATCAGAGAAAAGGAGGATATATAAAGAGTCAAGAAGAACGCACAGTAAAAACAATCAAACTGTCCGAAGGGCAGGAAAACGCAAGTGACCAATTCATAAAAGCCGATTTTATAAGTACTTTTCGACGTCTCAACTTCTTGGCTTGCCTGTCTCCTTCTTGCAGCCGCCAATCTCCAAAAAAAAAAACCCGTACCTGAGTCTAAGTTAGTCAGTCCTTCATTTAAAACACGCGAGAGCTATCTGGGTTTCTTGTCACTCTTGTATGCTGCCACTTTTGCGGGATCTGCCTTCATACCAGTTCTCTCTGCCAGATCAGATTTCGTTCACAGATACTGCTTAACTTGACAAGTGAAACTTACGGTTTCACTTCTTAGCCTCACTGCCAGCACTACTTGTTCCGCGTTCGTGCTGTTCTTCACCACTAGATTCTAAGGGTGCACTGTCACTATCCTCTCTGTCAACACTGAGGAATTTCTCCGCTCAGTCTCTTTTAAGTCTGTCATAAGCTTTATCAAAATTTCGGCGAATGTGGCATGCTCGCCGATATTAAGGTGACTCTCTGGTTCACTGCATTTTTTAAAAACCATGTTGTAGCCTGGCTCAGAACAAGCGAAAAGACCATTCGATTTTTCACCATCACTATTTATTGTTGACTTATAGAGCCGAGCCGTCTTGAGCAGTAAGAAGATCTCATTTACAACAAGTCCTATAGGACCCCGAGGCTTTACGATTAAATCTTGGTAAGGAATCAGCTTACCCTGCCCAATACCATAAGCTCTCCATATTCGTATTCCTTCCCCTTCAAACTTGAAGTTGTGAAAGAAATAAAAAACAATCCAACGAACTAAGAAACAGACCGTTTCTAAAACACACCTTTGGAGTAGCACATGTTGTCCAGGTTCCTCAGGGTACAGTCAATCCCTTTTTTTTGGGAAACGTATTTGCTGTGTATCTTGCTGCAGTCTGTGCAGATTTCTGTCAAATCGACACTGGATTTGTAATTTTTAGAGAGGAAAAATAAGCAATAGTAATGTTAAAACTGAGATGGGGCACTTATATCGGAACAAATTAAGGCTGGGAGAGTAAGATCCATACCCAACCATATCCATCTACTTTTCCCGCCAATCCCCACCGCCCCCTCTTTTCGGGGGCCTCTAAATAACAATCCAGTTTCTCCTCTTGGAAGGCTTCAGGAACAGTAAACTCCTTTCTTTCTTGCTTTATACTTAACTCCCAATCTAAGCCAAAGTAATATGTGTTCTGGACTCACTCGCTTGTAAAATGTCCTGACGAATACAAAGTGATGTGATTGACAACAGTACGTAGTGAGAGTGAAACCCAGAGGAATCTACATTTTAATTTGTCCGTAACGTCTTAAACCAAGCCTTACCAGGAGCGTTCCTCTTCTCGGATTACCAGATTAGTAAAAACGGCTTGAAAATTAATTAATTTATACCTACGCGAACCAACAGGCACAGTGTCTCCCATGATATTTTTTTTATCTATCTTGCTGTGTTGAAATTCATGTGTTCCAAAAATCGTCGATTTTTTTCCTTCGTGTCTGGGATATTGGCAAGTTTTCGGCGCTTGCCACTACTTTCCTAGCCCATTGCCGGCTGGGAGGTCCGTATGCTGAAAAACTGTGACCGAGGTCTTGAAAATAGGTCACAGTTTTTCACCATACGGACCGACCCTTAGCCGGTAAATAACATATTTATTGTTTTTAAACTTGACGAAATTATTTCCGAAAGAACCCGAATAATTTATGGCTGTAAATACGGCAAGATCTTCCATAAACTGAACAATTTTTGAGTGAGTAAATGGTAGTTAAAATAGAGGTGATGCAAATTAAAGAGAGATGCCTCAGCGAAACATTTTCATTTCCGTAAAGATAAAGGTGATTTAAAAGGCTTCGAAACAAACTTTGAAACATCATTTTTACAAGTATCTGTCACAATCTGACACCTGTCAATTAGAGAGCGCGCAAGAAAAAAAAAGCGAAGGAACATTTGAAAACCAACAGAACTAGTTTGGCAAGGACTGTCACGACACTGTTTTCTTCAAAATCAGTCAATGAAAATAATGGAAATAGGTTGCTCATCGACCATTCATTCATGTTCGAAGATTTACCTCTGTTCATTAAGTAGACGGCGAGGAAAGTAACTGTGAGTAAATTCAATTTTTTTATTTTGAAGTTATGAGAGTTTGCTCGTTTATTTGCTGTAATGGCATGTGTAACTCTGGTCTTTCCTTCACAAAAACTAAATTCGAAAGGCACACTCCAACGAGACACAAGGGAATTTAATGCGGTTTTTTCTCAATTCCAAATTGAACGGAATTGCAAAGACTCACCGGGAGCGTATATTTGTTGTAGAACTTAAATTAAAACTTCGCTCGCTCTTTCACTATGAACAAATTGCTCGAGAAAATTCAGATATTAAATGAATGAAAGTTCCATCGTTCAGTTTAACTGTAACCAAATACCTCACGTTTCAACTTTCTGGGTACTTTTTGTGAACGATTAAAATTAATTGCAGACGGTTTTTAGGCCGCTTGTCAACCAACGTAATGACACTATTGTTTATACAAATTCATTCTGAAACCAATATTTTTCTGTCAACCAAAGTGATTTGATAGAGAGAAAAGAGAGGATTCATAAGTTGTTTATCGGCTTGAGGTAGTGACCGACGTGTTTGCTTAAAAATACTGCCCAGTCGGAAAACGAGGTATATTTATGAAAAATGACAACGAAAGTTGGGATGTACTCGGCGACTCACGAAAGCGTTACCGTGGCCCGTGGACAGAGATAGGAAAATACTGACCGGGTAAAGAACCAATCAGATTGCAAGATTCGTTACCGTGCCCTCTAAAAAAACAATAAAATGAGATATTGATTGAGAATTGATTCTTTCTATCTATTTTGGACGGGTTTCTAATATTTATTTAAAGATCGCCCATGCATAAACAAAATTAATAAATAAACCTTAATTGTGGACTTGTCTTTGCTCGATATGCCCTGTTCTCTCATACGTAAATCTAATATCTCACATTTTGACTGGACAAACCGTTTTTAGCGAAGTGCGAAGCAACTTTGTCGAATAAAACCTTAAAAGAGTCTACCCCGTACATTTGTGCGGCCCCTTTAGTCCTCTTGCTGGCGGCGCTTTTAAACAAGGAAGGTTGTTATTTTCTTTTCCTTTTTGGTCGCCTCAGTTATTGCTGACTTCTCTATTTATACAGTCGCAGTGAAGCACTGCTTTCTTTTGCATTTTTGGCCTCTTTCGGCTGACTTTCCCCCCCCACAATCAGGAGGAAAAACCTCAAGATGAATATGTCTAACCTTTATTTTAAAATGCGTCATGCTTGAATATCAAATAAGACCACATTAAACATCTCACAAATTGAGGACGCCACAAAAATGGCTGATTGGTAATTAAATGGCTTATATTTTGCTATTATTAAATTCGAGAATAATAAAAAAACGAGATTTAGCTAAACTTTAAGTTCTCTTGAACATTAACTTTATGATGAAAACACCGGCGCTCGTCTCAGCCCTTATCAATGTTCAACAATTTTTTTTTTCCACAAACAGTTCACATCTGCATCCAAAAACAAAGCGTAAAATGTGTAATGATGTTATACGAATAAATCTTTCACACGAACTCTAGAATATACTGTAGGCCATTTTGGCAATAGTCTTGGTTTTAAGGGCGTGATGAATGACTCAATAGCTTAGTCATTAAAACCGGCTACGCTCTCACAGAAAGGCACAATCTGTCTCCTCCTGACGGTTTTTAAGAAGTATTACGTGCTTAGTTATCGCTATCTGTTATAGTATTTAGCTAGAGACTGGCAAATTGGGTCATTAGGCTTTCAAATACTTTATTCTTAGTCGCGTAAATAAACCGTTTTTGGTCGACAGATATGTCAGCCTGCTTGTTTTGATAACACCAAGGGTAACAATACATGATTATTGACACACTTCAGTTGTTGTTGTGTAGTTACTGGTGTTGGTGGCCAGCCAAGACCTTTCAAGTTTATTTATATTTCCTTCATTGACATTAATTTTACAAGATATGGATAGAAAAATGATCCATTTTCCAATATTGTCTTCTCGGAAATGTTTGCATTATTACGATAAGTTGCGATGCCAATCGCCCTATTGAAAGTTTATCAAATGATTATTTCTTAACTCTTAAGCGGAGATGTAAATATCTACCCCTAGCCACCGGCACTTAGATGAATATTTGTTTTTGTATATAATTCAATACTGTGAGATAAAATAATACAAAAATATGATTTTGAATAATTTATTTCTGTAATAATCACAGCAGTTTTAGGCGCAAATCCCCTGGGGGTGAATGGAGAAGGATGTGCAGAGTAACGTTTTAGTGACTACTTTCGGGTTCCTTATATCTATATATGGATCGACATATGTCAGATTTTCGGGAGATTCAAATAAAAAAGAAATTTAAATTTAATTTCGTGTGCAGAAATTTCAAAACCCTATCTAAACGATAAATACTTCCCTATAAGCATATTGAACAGTCAAATAGATAAATACTGAAAAAAAGGCAAAAACCAAAATTTTTGAGATCGACATCAGAGTCCCCACCGATCTTTTGATCGACGATCGTGGTTTTATTTCACTTTAATTTATAGGACACTCCCTGTCTCAGAAAAAAAATTGTTGTCTTAGCCCAGCCTTGAACTGGGAGAGAAATGTGAAGTTTAGTATCATCCAATAATATTCAGTAAAACAAGACTGAGGGGCATATGAAAAGTCATTTACATAAATTCTGAACAAAACAAGTCATGGAACAACAGCTTGTGGCACTCTGGATTCAAAGACCAGAGAGTCAGGGACTCAGAATTTATGAGCGCTACTTGTTTTCTATCAGATAGATTAATGATGAACCAAGCCACGCCGAAATTCCCTCGTTTATTTTGTCAAAGGGCCTGCTCATGTCAAAAAACACAGCGACAGACAGTAAGAAAATAACTGCCGTTGTCTATTTCTCTAAAAATCATAGCACAGTACTTCTAACGATAAAAGTTGAAGCAATGGGTTAGGCAATGTCAGCGTTACATGTAAGTGCTCGTGAAAAAAACAAAATTGAAAAATGACTGAGTGAGAATCCATTATTATATTAGCTCGTCTGTGTTTCTCGAAAACGCCATCTATTGCTTGATTAAACTCGTCATATTTGCTGACATAGTGCACCAGGAAGGCACGATTAGTGTCAACAATATTCAAACACAATATCCCAAGACGCCAAAATGCCTGAAACTGTGGAGATAAAAAGTGAAAAATAATGCTTCTTTGGCACTTGGAATATCTGCCTTAGGCCAACTTCTGCACTAAGAATCATCACAATGAGGTCATTTATGTTTCAAACTTCTAAAACACTTTTCTCAGATAATGATTAGAAGCAGTGATGTGAAATAACAACATTCAAGACTAATCAGCTTAATATCGCCTATCTAATCAACAAATTGGAATAGAGAACTCGATTGAAAAGGCTGGTGAGTCCGTAGCTGTCTACAAAAAGGATAAAATGTATTGGGTTAATAATGTTTTGAGGATATGCTACTCCTGGTTGCTAAGCGAGCGTAAGCTGGGAATAGAAAAATATATACACTTATCAGTACTAACGCAGCGCTACTGGATTTTCGTCAATCTTACTCTTTGAAGGAGGCCAGATGTCATTTTAGTTTATGGTATCCTTCAAATCTACAGTTAGATCCAGACCAGCAATTTTTCTGCAATGAATGGAGTAAACGAAACGAGTTTAGCTTAAATAAGTTTATTGAAGCATTTAGGGAGTGCTTATTATTATCAATATTACTTATACTAGGAACAACACTCACAAACTTGCGCAGCATTTCTGACTTGAACAGTTATAAAAAATTATCTTAACAGCAATTTCTTTTTTTTTTCTTTTTTTTTTTGTCTCTATCAGCCTACAGTCAATAACAACAACAAAGCACTGACAAGTGCACCAGGTGAATAAACGGTAAACTAAGAAATGTAAAAGTGAAGTAAATAAACAAGTTTTTTCTTTGAAGGAAATTCCACTTAACCTCCATTTATAAACTATGAAAATGGTTATCATCACTACCAAAGCATTACTAAAGTAAAAGTACGAAAAAACCTACGTCTTAACATAAAAAAACTATGAAATATTGAGGCTGAAATTCTGGAGATATAAACTACAAATTACCACAGAGTGTTATAAGACTACAACCTTAGAGGTTCAGCAATTCTGCTATTAAGCCTCAGTCCTGCACAAGAGGAGTTGCTTCAGATGACTCCTCGTCGTCGTCACTTCCAGTTTCGTCTATATCCGCAGCAGTAAGTTGATTACCATCATACTCTTGTACGCCAGCGTCTCCGTCTAAAAGGTCTACGGCATCACTTTGGTCGTCCATATAGTTTCCAAGATCGTCTTGTTCATCCTTCGTGTACTCTTGTTGGCAAGTCTTAGGTTCTTCTTCTACTGCCTCCTTTTCAGATTGAACTGCTACAGCACCTTCATAACCAACGGTATTTTCAGGTTTACTTGTTACACCTTCTTCGTCATTAGTTTGAATTTCTGGAGGGAAGACGAAATCACTGAGGCCTTCTTTTTCGATCAGAGGATTGTATTGTAAAGAATCAAGATCTTCCTCTTCGATCACACAAGGGAATGGTGAGGCATCGGGTTTGTTCGCCTCATTTGCGGAGCGTGCCAAAGAGGTAGGATCTTCTTTTTCAGTAACAGAAAGGCATTCTGTGGCTTCCAAATCTTCTTCCCCAAGTACAGGGGAGCATGCTGAGTTATTGGAATCTTCTTCCTCAACCACAAGGGGGCATGCTAAAGAATCAGAATTTTCTTCGCCAGTCACAAGGGGACATGCTGAAGCAGCTAGACCGTCTTCGTCCATCACCAGGGAGGATGGTAAAGGATCAATTTCTTCTTCCTCAATCGCAAGAGGGCACTCGGAGTCATCAACATCTTCTTCCTCGTTCTCGCCAAGGTATGGTAAAGTATCACTCTCCAAAGGGTACGCTTGGGCATCCATATCTTTCTTATCACTCTCAAAAGGGTATGCTGCGCAACCTTCTTCTTCTACTTTGATTCCGAGAGGGAAAGTTGTAGAACCATCGTCAATTCCAACCATAGAGGGATGTGCGGTAGCACCGTGCTTACCCACTTCACGGGCGAGATTTCCTGCAGCTGCCCCTTTGCCTTGTAAGTTAATAGCGAAGGGGAAAGCTGTAGCACCATCGTCAATTGCAACCACAAAGGGATGTGCAGCAGCACCGTGCTTACCCACTTCATGGGAGATATTTGCTGCAGCTGCCCCTTTCTCTGGTACGTTAATAGCGAAAGGGAAAGCTTGAGCACCATCGTCAATTGCAACCACAAAGGGATGTGCAGTAGCACCGTGCTTACCCACTTCATGGGCGAGGTTTGCTGTAGCTTCCTCTTTCTCTGGTACGTTAATAGCGAAAGGGAAAGCTTGAGCACCATCGTTTATTGCAATCACAAAGGGATGTGCCGTAGCACCGTGCTTACCCACTTCATGGGAGAGATTTGCTGCAGCTGCCCCTTTCTCTGGTACGTTAATAGCGAAAGGGAAAGCTTGAGCACCATCGTTTATTGCAATCACAAAGGGATGTGCCGTAGCGCCGTGTTCACCCACTTCACGGTCTGGATCTGTCGCAGGCGCTCCTTCGTCTCCTACGTTATATCCAAGAGGGAAAGCTGTAGCATCATCGTCCACTGCAACCAGAAAGGGCTGTGCCGTAGCACCGTGTTCACTCACTTCACCGATGGGATTTGCTGCAGCTGCTCCTAGCTCGTCCGGTCCTGCATCTTCTGGGTTTGCAACAGCTCCACGGTCATCGACAGAGTTGTACTTATCCTGATCATACTTGTCATCGTCAAAGATATCTACATATGTCTATGAAAAAGATTAGAAGGTAATCAGGAACTGCATGAGTTAAAAAATCTTGAACGAATGAATTTCAAAAATTCAACAAAGAAATTCCAAAAATGAGTCACTAAAAAGAAAAAAAGGAGCAGATCAGATATCAATCACAAAGACAAGAACCATTAGTACTTGCATGAATTGATAAGAATAAAATTCAGGTAAGGTCTTCCTTTCTGTCAAAGTTTTCCAAAAGTGTTATTTTAAGATCTGTTCAGTTCTTTCTTGTGCATAGACAACAGAGGGAAAATAAGGATGATCCAGACTAACATGACGTAACCACACTTGCGTATGTTTAAAAGTAACATTGGTTCATGATGAAACTGAATTCACAAATTGTTAGCGGCTGGGTAGTTAATGCATTCTGACATCACATTATTGACGAGAAAAGAAATTCGCAATTGACTTGGTAGGATACCAATTTCAATTTCTGAAGTATATCCTGAATTAGACGCTGTATGGCAAACCTTTGTTTTAATATATGTATCCATTGTTTGGTAGAGCTTCACAAAGTGTGGCCGGTTGGCGCTTTCGTATTTCCAGCAGTTTAACATCACCGCGTATCTATAGAAAAACACAGGGACATATGATTACAGTAATTCTACGGTAGGCATTAATATTGCAAGTAGCAAAGTTGAGAAACCACAACTAGTTACAAAAATAACTGAAATGCTAAGTTTATCTCATTACATTACAGCTCAAACGAATTCTGTGATGAAAAACCCATCGTATTCTTTATTTGACTCAACAACTTTTCATTTTAATTTTTGTAGTGACAAGATAAAATTAATTTCTTAGGAAGGCTACTTATTCAGAGCGAGTGTATCAAAAACCCCTTACCACAGCAGCAATCGATGTTGCTTTTGACTTATATAACATTCCACACAGAGGAAGCAACACTTACAAACTGTCGTCGATATGTTCAGGCTTTGGCAGACGATAACCTTCTTCGATTTTTTTCATTGTCGTGGATTGAGACCATCCATCGTAAGGAATGCCTCCTGTGGAAAAATAATGTTTTTTTTCTGTTGGCCAAAAAAGCACACTTTTTTTGTTGTAATCACTTTCATTCCTCTCAGCGCGATCGAAATGATTCTTCTGTCAAAACGGAAATTAATTGCTGAAATACATTTCGTTTTTATATCAGATGAAAGAGTACTGTAAAAAAAACAAATTTAAGTGTAGCGATGGATTTAAGGTTTTTCAATAATGTACTAAATACTTTCCGTTCTACTTAAACTTAAGCTTTATTTCAAGTTGCAATACTTCTCTATTGTACAATGCTCTTTTGTCCGCTCGGTATCACTCATCAGTTAGTAATTATGCGTGCAATTTCGGCAAGTATATTTCCTGAATATAAAGTAACAAATAAGTTAAGTACCGACAGTGAAGATTTCATACAAGACGATGCCGTAGGACCACCTGTCAAAGAAATGGAAGGATGACGATATATATCAACTGGGGTAGAAAGATAATAATTACTCAGATACTCGGGGTGTTTAAAAATATGCCATCAAGATATAAGCAACCTCCCTAAGAGAAAACGCCATATTTATTAGTTTGATTATCCACTCATCCTTTCATCCGTCTTTTCTTGTCCTAATCAAATTTTGGATATTGGTCGTTTAAGTTAATATTCATATAGTCTCATACTACAACTGCAACCTCAGCTGTTCCTAAGCTTGACGTTTCCTAATAACTCTCTAATCAATAGAGCACTGAATATTCTAGTTTCCCTCGCTACGTTAAGGTAGAATCGTAAAAAATATTCACTCTTGGAATATATGTAGATAATAACCAACACAGTACGTACACATCGCTTTTGGTTGACAGCTGTTCCACATGTCCAAAGAGAATCTCGGGTGCAGTCCATTTGATTGGGATACATCCCTGGATGAGTAACCAAAATATTATAAGCATCTGAAATCTAAAGAGGCTTGTATACAGCTCCTAAAATAATTTGCATATAAGATTAAAACCGTGATGTGAGGATTCACGATAAAGTCAACAGCAGTAGACACCTTTGTACAAATTCTATGAAAACGATTCACACACTCCTTTTGCTTTAAATCTCCTGTGTTACTTTGCCCTTCCAGTTTGTATCTTTGCTATTCAGAGAACGATATCTCTTCCGGCTTTCTTATTTCCTGTGTTCACTCCTTAGGTACAATTTTTTTTTCTGTGAAAGTTTCGATACGCTTAGAATGGCTCCCCATTGAAGGGAAATATGTTTTGCAGTAAGACTCTACAACTGAAAAGAAAGGTTTGTAAGGACAGTAATATTTTAATTCTTCACGTTTTTATCTTCCATACCAGCAGCCCCAAAACCAATTGACTAAATGATGAAAAAATTCTGAAAATTACCCTCTTGGCATTTCCTGGGCCGTATTTGAAATCCTGATAACAGAGCCCAAAGTCAGTCAACTTGCAGACACGATGCTCATCAAGAAGGATGTTACGAGCTGCAAGATCGCGATGAATTACCTGAAATAAAAAAAAATAATGATATAATCTGCTAAAAGGAACGTTGATAAACTACATAAAATAAAAAAATTAGGTATAAGTAGAAAGTTTAACATCATGCTTATTTCAGACCATTTCTCTGTGGAATAGTGATTCTAATGTGCTGGATATTTTTTAGCCGTACAGAGTATTCTTCTCACGATTTGCAAGGCATGCCATTTTAACACATGCAGGACCATAACCCGGAAGAGTTTGAGCACTTACCCCTCTGGACGCGAGGAAAGTCATACCATGTGCGATCTGTTTAGCAAACAGCACCATGTCATACGTTGTCAAGTGGTCGACTCCTCCGACCCCATGATGATATTGGTCGAAAACCCCCCTAGATTTTCTGAGATAGCCCAGCAAGTCACCTCGCCACAGGTACTCCATAATAAGTATTGGCTGAGCTAAGAGGGAAAAACAAGAAAATTATTACATGGCAAGCAGTGCAGAAGTTCCAAAATGTGTTTGAAATGTACATGCTTTATCTATTTATACATTAGGTTATATCTGTAATGAATCAAAGTACAGACAGAGATGGTAAGTAAAAGAAGAATACACGCAGATAGAAAATAGACGGACTCATACGGCAGATTGAAATCTACAGAGAGACAGACAGACAGATAAACGGAGAGACAGAAAAACAGAGATGACTGATAAATAGACAAAGACTTGCCATCTTAAGTTAAAGCTTTTATCACAATTAGCATGTAGATTTTAAAGCTAAAATCTTCCAAGTAATATTCCCTGCATACAGTGCGAAGTAAATTTCTTTAAAACAGTCAAAAAAATGAAATAACCATCGAGTTAGTACCCCATCTTAGCAATACTGATAAAAGTAATGGTACCAGTGGTTGACCTCAGAGATGTTTTTATCATTACTGTGAATTAGCTGATTATAATCATAACAATTACCTCCAACTGTAACACAACCAATGAACTTAACAACATTTTCATGGCCCTCCCTTCCAAAGAGTTTTAATAACTCGATCTCTCTCAGCAGGGCCTTCCTTCCTTTCTCTCCGGAGATTGCTAAGAAACCAAAAAAAAATGAAATAAACAAACAAACATTGCATATCAAGAGAGACAATTAATTATGTGGTGAACATCCACATCTAGAGATGTTGTATATTTGGTGTTAAACTATCAGCGCAAATTACATTTGGTTTGCATTAAAAAAAAAGATAAATGACGTTTTCTAAACCCCATAAAATCCATACTTGTCAAAAAAATGTCAGTTGGTGGTCCTGTTTAATTGTATTGAATATGAAATTTCCAAAATAGATTCAACTTCGTTGAAAAAATTATTTCCCAAGGAAGAGCAATTGTTATTAACTAGGTAAGCTCGTTGAACCGCGCGATTGTTTACAGACAACTCACAAAAGAACAGATGCGATTAAGCCAGGAAATCGCACCTGTTATAATACCTAATCGGTCGAATAGATACTTGAGACAATTTTTAAGATACGCTCTGTTTGCGCCTTCTTGTTTCCTTCCATTCACATGCTACCTAATCCTTGCTTTTATCTTATTAAATGTTATATAAATTCATAAGCATTTCCAGAGTTATTGTAAATTCATTTGACTCTGTAAGCTTGTTAAAGTCGAACCTGTATTTAGCGGTCACGCGTGGGGATGGTTGACCGTTTAATATAGGTTCCACTGAATAGGGGTGTTATTGATAAAGGTTAAAAAAACGTCATTCTATGCCATCACGGACCACTTGACATACACAACCTTGCTCAAAAATACAACCAACATTGATTTCGGGAGATAAACATGGATTAATATTCACTTGAAAGGTTATTTTAAATTTTATTTGAGTACTTCCGCTTTAGTGACCGTTCAGTACAGGTGGGGAACATGACAAATAGGCTGTAAAGGGTGACCACAACCGCTTGGTATAAAAATTACTACAACTAAAGGAGGAAAATGTCGGGACTTTGAAAACCGACCGCTCATTACAAGGTAACCGCTTAACACGGTGCCGCTTTATACAATGTTCGACGACATTATGATTTTCAGCTTTTTCCAACAAAAAGAAGATCATACTATCACCACTAGACGGTCATAAGGCACGAATTTTTGCGCCAAAGGCTCACCTTCTCTAAGTTTCTTTGAGGTCACATGACATGATTTCCCATCAAAAGTTTCTAAGCGGGCAACTTTGCAAAATATACGACGTCAGAAGGTTATAGGTGAACAGCGGGTGATTGGAGGTGGCGCGAAAGTAGTGAAATTTTCAGTATTGTAGTATTTTCCGCTTTTATACGCTTTAATGAAATTTAATCAATAAATTTCCATTTGTCTCCACAGCTGCTTATACTCTAAATGATAATCGTGTTCTGTTATAGGTTCGTTGCGTTATGTGACAAATTACCTGACGACTGGTCCCTCGGGGAACACTTCGCTACTTATTTGACATGCCAGCTGGTAAATCATTTTAACAGCGCATAGCTTTTAAACTATCAATTTTATATATCAGATAGGTTAATTAAGCGAGTTCTAAGAGAAATGCTCTCTATGAAGATGAAAAACACTGAAAATTGATTAAGGATAGTTGAATTAAGCTGAGTGAAAAAAGATCTAAAATTACTTACGTAGGTAGCACTTGACAGCAACTGTGCGATTTCCAGGTCTGCCACGGGAACGACCCAGTAGCGCTCGCCACACTGAACCAAATGCCCCTTTGCCAATATGCTCACGAAGGTTCAGGCGGTCAGCTGCAATCTCCCATCCATCTGTGTTTACGTTCAGCTGATCCATCTCAACTTCATCTTCCCCTTCACTGAATAATTACAGATGAAAAAAATACTTTAACTATCCGTGTTACCCATCTATCTTTTCCTTCTTTGAATCTGGTTTAACGTAACGTGGTAAAGATATCCTCTATATCTCCACTTTAATTTTTTTTCTTTTCATTTTTTTTAATTTCATTTCCGGGTGCTTCAGAAAATTATCACTTGTGACATTTGGATACCAATTTACTGAACCTGTTTTTTCGAGTCATCGACCCAGAGAGGAGATTTTATTGAAAAAAAAAAAGACTGAATAAACCTCTCATGAAGATAACCTAGCGCCGACTGTGTTTTCCGGCATTTTACGTCATATAAATATCGTGTCCCTACGCGAGAAATGAAATACTAACCAAAACCATCCGAAGTATTGTCTACAATCGATATATCGAGTGGTATTTTAAATTTGTCTACAAGACTCCGAGTGTATTTCAACTGTAGTTTCTGTTACAAAGAGTGACGAAGAGTCAAAGCTTCTCTTCTTCTTTACAAGTATGCCACCCACAACTCAGCGTACTGGTAACAAAAAAAAAAGATACTAAACAAGATGTCAAAACAAGTGAAGGACGGACGAATCCAAAATAGAAAGAATGTTAGGAAACATTTGACTGCCATTTGATAAGAACGGCGAAATCTGCCGCTGCTTCGAAAGGAAAAATCTTTTATTTTGGACCACGTGCTCTCGGTGGTGAATAAAATCGGTCCAAACTGAAAAAAAATACTTTTTTGCTCAGCAGTGGCGCTTGTCATTACTCTACTGAGATCTATTCAAGAGTTAGAAACTTCGGAAATAACCACACGTTCAAACAGTGAGCATTAAAAAAAAAAGAAACAATTCACTTACTGCAGCCTAGGTGGCACCTCAGGTGGGGCTATTATCAAAGGATATGTGGGAAGAGATGAAAGAAATCGCTTCGTTGTGAGTAAGGATGACGTCATTAACTAAGTTAAAGCTTGCGACTCAGAAACCACGTGTGACTTATATTTGACTCTGTTGTGAAACAACGAGAGAAGGAATAAGGTGGGTTATCATAGTGATTAGTTTCATATAATTTGTAACGTTTTTGTAATTTGATTAGTAATGGTCTTTGCCGGGACTGTAGAGGGACCTTCAAAATGTAGAATATGACCTGCTTAAAATAGCTCCTTCGTGCTCTAAAACACTGACGTATTAAATGCCACAATCTGCCATATGAAGACATTTTATTTTCGTATGGTAACATTTTACCTGTCTCACGGCGTTTTTTAATGTATGAAATGAACGCCAGTAGAAAAACCACAGCAGCCAAAGGTCCCCCAATGTAGTACCACTCCAGTGAGCTGCTGGAGGGAGCCTCTGAATTTCCCGAAATATAATAATAGAAGAAGCTTTGTAGGAAATTAATTTGCTGGTCGGCATCAAAAATAAAAATTAATATCACCAATTATCCAGATAGAGAGCTAATTTTATTCTTTTTTCGTTGCAACAATTTACGTTGTTCATTGCTCGCGTTGGGTGGGCGGGATTAACCTTTGGAAAAACAGACGTAGATGTGTTAATTTACAAAAAACAGGCAGATAGAAGGAGAAAGATTGGTGAAAGAATTATAGAATATGTTTAACATACTGCAACTATTTCAAATTCGTTTTGAAAAATTTTTTAAAAATGTCTTACAAATTTAATTCATTTCAAATTTCTAGCTCCCAGAAGACCATCAAACCACTGGAAAAGTTTGTGAGGAACATAAAAAGCGGAGGTGTGTTTTATAATAATGACCGTACATAGTTAATTACTAAAATTATATGTGGTTGCTTAAACAACTTACTTTTGACATTTACTGTCACAACAGAGCGAGCCACAGTTCCTGGCTTGTTACGTGCTTCACAAGAATATTCACCATTGTCTTTTTCCACAACTTCAGTAATAACGAGTTTATGTAATCGTGGATCTATAATTGCTCTCTCTATTATTGGGTCTCCATCTTTTTTCCATATTACGTTTATTGTTTCCTCGTTGACTTTGCAAGTCAATGTGAGGATGTCTCCTTTTGTCAGTGTTATGTATTTCTCTGGAACAACTTGAGCAGAGGCTTTTCCTGCGTTCAAAATGGGGCAATTCATTAGAATGCTAGTGTCACGTTAAAACTACAACTATATTATAAACACTCCAAAAACAAAACAAAACAAACAAAAACATGGAAACGAAACTAGTCAAATGTGACCGAAAATGAAAAAAGAAAAAAAGTGTTTCCTTGTGAGTATCGGAGAGGTTTCGATAGAGTTTCAGAACAAGCTTGAAGCCCTCATGTTTTAAATTTCCTGTTCGACCACCCCAGATCCTTCGCTAAACTTCTGAATTAAGGTCTTTATAGTGTTTTATCTTCTCTTGTTCTTTTTTCTGCACCCTTGAATCAGAAGGACACAACAAGTGAGTCATGCAACACGAAGTTTCTTTCTTTTCCAGCACTATGGTAGTGGGTCTGATTTCAAGTAAATGATCGTCTGTCTAAATTCTAAAGCACCACAACATCTTCATTAGATCGTTTTCTGTCACTTCCTGAGGAGAGTGGACCTACCACATTTTCGCAAGCTCGCGTGGTTGAATTTCCGTGGATAAATTGTGGACATCATAGACGCAACTAGAATCAAAATCTCTTATGACAATTTAACCGATAAGGAATACTTCAAGGAAAGTCTGTCCGTATGGTATTTTACGCACGAATTGATAGTATCAGAAATCGAACAGGTGTGCGCAGCGAACGAATGAGATTTCTGGTACAAACCGACTCGCTGTTTTCTCTTTTGTGTTTTTCCTCTGCATGCTTTCTATTCCGCATGATTCTCCACAGAAGTTGGTCAGTCATCGTTTGAAAGTAGTTTGACTCGTTAAACAGTCCTGAGAGCGGATTTTTAAAATTTTTCGAGTGGTTTGAAAAGCGAAACTATTCCCTGAAAGGATTAAATAAAATGATATTGGTACGCTCCACGCGTCAAAAAGCATAATACTTCCCGATTAAATGTATCGTTTTCCTCACAAGTAAAAAAGGCGATGCGCGCCATTTGATTGGCCCTCGGCTTCTTGGACCAGCTTAGGAATGAAAACTTATTTCGTGCCTTTTCAGCGTGTAAATCCGTAAATCGTAAATCTGTGATATTCTCCATCCTCGTTGGCTAAGTCTCATTACGAGTTACAAAAGCCATTGAGGGTGCGAAGGAATTCTTTCGAACGCTCGATCGGTATTCGGCCTCCCGATTTTGGTCACGGATGGAAGCGTCTTCGTTTGAAGTATTTTCCTCTGTATTAGTGTCCTTGTTCAATGTCGCGAATACCAATTGTGTGTCGTATGTAAAATTGGCTTTTGCGTCTCGCTTCCCTTTTGTTCTCTTCTCAGATTCTGGATCTCTCCATCTCGAAGGTCTCTTCTTCAGATTTTTCCTGTTACACTGCATATTTCCAAGTATTTCGAATCAATCAACTCTCAATAGCGCCATCACCTGTCCTTTTTCCTTGGCGTTACTTTCCTACCCAGATCTACGCAGCTCTTTCCTACCCAGATCTACGCAGTTCTTTGCGTTTGTAATCATAAAGATCCGAGGACATTAGTATTAAGCATTGATATCACCAGTTTTTTGAAGGTCGGGCCGCAGTCGTTCGAAGGGTAGATAACACTATCCACTGGATAAAACTCTATCTGGTGGATAACGCTTTACGTTTTGCTATCACACATTCACCGGATAAATATTTAACCGTTAGATAGCGTTATCTGTCCTTTATACAACTGGGCCAAGATTGCCTAAATTCTCTTCGCGCTATTCCTTTTCTCCGTCGCTATTGCCCATGGATTTACAAGTTAATTTTTCTGTCTTAATTTGTTCTCTCCCTATTTCTCTTCTTCATCTTCAACATTATCATCGTCATTATCAACGTCGTCATCATCATCATCATCATCAATATCATTATAACCGAACTTACCATAAACACGCAGACTTGCTGAGGAACTGGTTGTGTTTGCTTTGTTTTTTGCTGTACACTTGTAAGTCCCATTCATCCATTTCGTAACACTTGGCGAAACTAGGAATGATTCTCCTTCGTCATCGATTTGATTCATACCAGATGGCAGGTCACCATTATTAAAAGTCCAGACCAAGGTTGGTGTTGGAATGCCGTAGGCTACGCAACTAAGGTTTGCAGGGTATCCTTCCGTAAGAAATTGGCTTTTCGGAGGCTCAGTGATCTTGGGAGAGCCTTGAAGCAAAAAGATCACCAAGCTAAACAAAGGGTCGCATCGTCCATTTTAACCCCCTCTCCCCCTCCCTTATCCAACCCTAAATTAACTAGTTTCAAAATAAAAGCCAACAACGTTATTGCCGAGCCTTTTTTTCACGAATTTTTATAATGAATGCCGTGACAAGCTATGGTCTGTTGATATCTCTAAAGTCAAAATTGCTCGACGCTCCCAGAATACAATCGGTTTAAGCTTCCTAAAAATTAATTACGTCTGTCTGAACACAAAATTCGTTTACATTTGATATATAAGTTGGCATGTTCTCGCTCTTTAGCTGGTTATCATAATTTGAGTACTTTTTTTATTATTCTTAATCAATTTTGAACTTTGCGGTTTTAAGTCCTTAAATCTGATTTGGTACCAGAGAATCGATTTTTTTTCTCATCTAACTAAAGATTTAAATTGATCCACGAAGTAAATCAACATTTACCTGTCACCGTAATATGAAAAGCTGATTCATTTTTCCCTTCACTTTTTTAGCGCTGCATGTTATTGACCAGGATTTCCATAACTCACTTGATCAATAGTGAGAATGTTGTTGTTACCAAGATTCAACCCAGCCTTAGTCCAGAGTATCTCAGGTGTAGGGAAGCCGCTTAAAGAGCATTTAAACTAAGGCGATGATTTAGAGGTAACCGACTGACTTTTGAGCTAAGGGTTAATTTAAATTTAAATTGGTCACCATAAAGATTTTCTCAGCTGACGTTACGACCGTTAGCCCTTCGTCAGAGCTAACACTCGAGACATCAGCTTGGGAACTACTTACGGTGGCCAATCTACATTACTTACTCGTTTGGTAAAAACAAAGTGTATTTTACAGAGTTTGGAAGTTAATAAAAGGACAGTTGAGGGATATCTGTACAGCATTTTCGACCAAAAGATGGGTCCTTGACTTTCTCCTCATTCAAAAAACTACTTACATTTACAAGGCCGTGATTCCCGAGTTCTTGAGCAGTTAAATTCTAGAAGTAAGGTTATCCAGATAATCTTTTAAAGGTAATAAAGGCTTGGAGATAAAGTCATCTTATTTCTATTAAAGAAAACATCCCTTGAAAATAACTGCTGAAGGTTCCTGCCTAGTTATCATTACAATCGATACATAAGAGTTTATCCATTTGAATAAAAATTTATAAATGCTGTATAGTTTTTTGAAGTTGTAAAACAATGGCGAAAACCCGCCATTGCACTTGTGAGTCACAAATTCACCAAAACTCCCTCTTGTCACTTACCGACTCTTTCCCGGTACTCGTTGCATTCTTCGCAGTCACTCCAAGATGACCACGCCATACAACCTTTGAAAACAATAAGTTGTGCGCACAGGGTCATATGTCATAATATCACTCTACCTATGCTCTTTACTTCCTTTGCTGCATTAATCTGCTGCTTGTCAAAGGATACCAAAATACGTAATTGTTAGTGTCTATATCCCCAGTTTCTAATTTCCATGGAGACTTCGAACTAACATCTCCAGGTTAAAAAGGATTGATGGCTTGAAGCTTATAAATCACCCAACCTACAGCTCCCTATTTATATTAAGCCTCATTCGTGTTTTCTCAACATCAGTCACGGATTTATTATGTTATAAAGCCAGGGAAAATGACACTGTTTTGGGTTGCTCAAATGGATGACTGTGCAAAAATGTTAAAAGAAACAAACTAGGATTTTAACGTTTTCAATTTTTGATTTTCAACTTTATTGTAAAAGTTTTACCAGTTGATGGCCGAAGCCTGAAACGTTGAAATTCACTTTTTATAACAATTAAAAGTTTTATTTCTATGCAACATCTTTGTCCATGAATCTAATGATACTCAGAGAAGAGTATCCTGTCTGAATTCCCCTATTAAGATCCATTCGTTTGTTTTCAACCATCGACCCTTTATCCTGCGTACTGATAAATGATAATTTAAGCATGGTTACTCACAATCTGTTATATCAGTTCGGATGAGGATGTTAGGTGAACATGAAAAGAAAGATTCACATTCGGTGAGTAAATAAGCGGCTTAATATAGCCATGGAATACTTGACTACACACATCATTAGCTTAACAAACAAACTGAACTCGTCGCACTCACCCGCTTATGAATCCGGAAACAACGCCGTGAAAGAGGAAAACAATTTTGAAAAGATCTTAATCCAGTAACTATTCATGTGCATATTTGAACCAACCAGTTTGTTTAATTTGATACGTCAATATTTTACATTGAAATCGATAATTATGTAAAAGAATTTGTTAAATCAAACAAAAAATCAGCCAAGTATGACTGATATCTGATGATAATTATACAACTATCGTTTAATACAGAACTTTGGTATTGATTTTATACTAATACTTTCCACATCGGTAAAATCGTTTGGATAATAACATTATAACATTAACAGCTATCACTAACTGTCACTGATACACACACAGATATTTCTTTGCTATTTACGATTGCAATTTGCTGATCAGTAATCAGCCGGTGCAGAGAGTCAATAGTGTATATTAAGCCACAGGAGAGTTCTTTATTTATAGGAACGGATGATATTGATAGATACCTTCCAATTTGGCTAGACAGAAAAGATAAGATAAGAAAGGAGGAGCAGTTAATGATCTAATAACATAGCTTAAGTTATGAAATTACAATTCATCGTAAAATTCTACCCCCCCCCCTTTTGTTTTTTAGGAAAGGAATTAGGTTCCAGTACTTTCTCAACACATGGAAAGCGAGTATTAGCGCCTAAATTTACATTTCCCAGAGAAGGATGTGATTTTGGAAAAAGATTATCCAGAACTTAAGAGAAAATTCTCAAGGATGGGTTGCATTTCTAAATGTTTGTTTAACCTCGTTCACGCCGATTTTATGCGTAGTATGACCAGCTCTTGAATTACTTATGTTAAACTTTGTTTTAATTCTGTTCTGCTTTTGTCAGGCCTTATAATGATCCTAATGTAGACACCGCGAACTTTTTTGTTTGCAGTCTTGGACGAGATTCAGCCGCTATCAGGAAGTTGAGAAAGTTAGCATTGCTGAATCGAATGTTCTTCAACAGCTGTCACCAGCCGATCACAGGATGAGAGGCCAGTTATGCATGGAAGTCTTTACCAATAAATATGCCGTAAGCACGAGTGGAGCTCAAAATTCAAAATAAAGCATAAAAGTAAACTTAAACACATTGATGGACGTCAGCATAAATTTCACTGGTTAAAACTGTATTATTGTAAGCGAAAGCGATTTTCAATGGGAGTTTCAGAAGTAATCCTTGGTAACATCGGAGTTTTGCTACGCCTCGTCCTGCACTACAGCTTCTCAGCAAATTTGATTTTACATGATCACGTGCGTTTTCCAGTCCTGGATACCAAATGTTTGCTTTGAATATGAGATTCTTGAGGCTCCAGTGATTTTTCGTTGTTCTGATTCGCCGTGATAATAACCTGGCTTTGTTTTTACAACACTTAATCGACATGCACTCCGAAAAGAGTAAACAATTCATACGCGGTCTGGTTGTAAATAAGATCTTAGGTACTAAAGGAAAATTTGATTGTCTTGAGCATGATTATCAAGAATAAGAATTACACGAGACAAACTAAATTCAACTTACCAGCTAAGTGATTGCAGAAGTGGCATGTAAATAAAAGTTATAAAAAATAAATTAAATTAAAACGTGCATCTGTTGCTCAAAGCATTCATTTCTTTATTGAGAAATGCTATGCACTTTTTCTTTCGTTTATCACCTGTACTTTATTTAAATATGTTAACGTAAACGTACTGTGAAGGTGCCATGCA